>NW_025365604.1:0-7222 GCF_016433145.1 Gracilinanus agilis | reverse complement strand
TGGAAATATATAGTCAATTTTGATGGGTAGTTGATCCGTGGTTGCAGGCCCAGCTCTCTTGCCTTTCTGAATATTGTATTCCATGCCTTGCGGTCTTTTAGCGTTGAGGCTGCCAGATCCTGTGTGATCCTGATTGGTGCTCCTTGATATTTGAATTGTTTCTTTCTGGCTTCTTGTAAGATTTTTTCTTTTGCTTGGAAACTCTTGAATTTTGCAATAATATTTCTTGGTGTTTTCCTTTCTTGATCGAATGCCGCAGGTGTTCTATGAATCCTTTCAATGTCTATATTGCCCTCTTGTTGTAGGATTTCAGGGCAATTTTGCTGAATTATTTCTGTTAGTATGGAGTCCAGGTTTCTATTAATTTCTGGTTTTTCTGGAAGACCGATTATTCACAAATTGTCTCTTCTAGACCGGTTTTCTTGGTCTGTCACTCTCTCATTGAGATATTTCATGTTTCCTTCTATTTTTTCAGTCTTTTGGCTTTGTTTTATTTGTTCTTGTTGTCTTGAGAGATCATTAGTTTCTACTTGCTCAATTCTAGCCTTTAGGGATTGATTTTCGGCTATAATCTTTCGGTTTTCGGCCATAATCTTCTGGTATTCCTTTTCAATCTGGTCATTTCTGGTGTTCAATTTCTGAGCCTCACTTTCCAATTGCATGATTCTACCTTTTAAACAGTTATTTTCTTGCCAGATCTCTTCCATTTTCCTCAAAATCTCAGTTTTGAACTCTTCCATAGCTTGTGAGGTGTTTTCCTCATTTGAGGAGGGTCCGGATGCTTGTTTGTTCTCCTCCTCTGTTTGCTCGGTTGTCTGGATTTTCTCTGTGTAAAAGCTGTCGAGTGTTAAAGACTTCTTTTTCTTGTTGTTATTCTTTCTCTTCTGAACTTCCTGAGACTGGGTAGCCATCATTAGCCCAGCAGCTTCTCAGATTTATCCTCGCGCTCAGTGTCTGTCCGCGATCTATTGGCTCCTGAGGTCCGAGTTCTGGTTTTTCCCAAGGTCAAGCCCCCTGGTAGACCCCCTTGCCTGATCCTCTGCTGGAGGTTTCTTTACAAGTCTCAGGGCGCTGCTTCCACAGTCGTATACCCGTCCACACTGGTTCCCCACTTAGGCTTTAGTTCCTGGCTGTGTCTGCCTCCACCCATGCCTCCGCAGTGCCTGAGCTCTCAGCCTGTGCTCTGCGCCCTGCATCCTGCTCCCGCGCTCAGATTTAGCCTGCGTTTTTTGGCTTAATGGGGTCCTAAGTCTTGCTGCTCTCAGGAACAGGCCCCGGAGCTGCCAATGATTCGATGCGTGCCCCAAACTTGCTCTATTTCTTTTTAGCTGGCTTCGGAGCTATAGATGTGTGTGGAGGGGATGGGGGTGGGGTGGTTGCTCAGCCCGCGATTTCGTGAGGGCTGTTTCACCCCTTTAAAGCATGGAAATGCCTTGTTTCCACGTACCTTCCACGGTGTGCCCTGTTGTGGGGGTTCCTCCGTTTGTCTGGACTTGTTTTTATGTCCCCTTGAGGAGTTTTGTGTGTTTTGGTCAGGAGAGGTTAAGAGCTGCTTCTTACTCTGCCGCCATCTTAACCCGGAAAAAAAAAGGTATATTACTTTTTGCCCCGTTCAATTTTCTCCAGATATCTATGAACTCTATTTTTTTCTAAAATTTCATTTGCTTCCTTTACTTCTTTCTTACTTATTTTTTTGGCTCAATTTATCTAATTCTGAAATGGCAAGGTTAAGATACCCCACTAGTATGGTCATATTATTTATTTCTTCCTTTATCTCCTTCAGTTTTTCCTTTAGAAATCTAGATGCTATACTATTTGGTGCATAAATGTTTAGTAATAATATTACTTCTTTGTTTATAGTACCTTTTAGCAAAATGTAATTTCCTTCCTTACGTCTTTTAATCAGATCAATTTCTACTTTGGTATCTTTGGCTGTCTGGCATCATGATTGCTACTCCTCCTTTTTTTTTTTACTTTAGATAATGCATAATATACTCTGCTCCAGCCTTTTACCTTGAATCTCTGTGCATCACCTTCCCTCAAATGTGTTTCTTGTAAATAATATATAGTAGGATTCTGGTTTTTCATCCACTCTGCTATCCAGTTCCATTTAATGTGTGAGTTCATCCCATTCACATTAAGCATTATGATTACTAACTGTGTATTGCATCTTATCTTTATTTATCCATCTTCGCATCAGCTTTGGATCCTGCTCTATTCCCTTTCACTCTATACCTCCTCAGCAGTATTTTGCTTTTTGTCACCCTCCCAGTTCCCTTTCCCTTCAATTAACCTCCACTTTCTTTGTCTTGCTCCCTTTCTACTTCTCTGTAGGGTAAGATAGAATTTAATGCCACACTGAGTATACTCATTTTCCCCTCTTTGAGTGTGTTGCAAAGAGAGTAAAGTTTAAGCATTGCTTATCACCACCCTTATTCTCCCCTCTCTGTATTGATTTTTCTCAACTCTTTATGTTACATTATTTACCCAATTCTTTCTCTCCCTTCCCTTTTCTGTCAGTGCAAACTTCTCAGCATTTGATTGATTTTACATGTCATTCATATGCATACATATCATGTCATACATACTTATCATTCCATATCATCCCATTTACATATAAATCATATACATTATATACATCATATTATCATAATCAGCTTAGTTTTCCACCCTATTTCTGAGTAAATTCCTTCTATCTTATCTACTACTCAGAGTAATTTTTGAGAATTATAGAAATTCTCTTTCCATGTAGACATACAGATATTTTTATCTTAATGAGTCCCTTAAATTTTCTCTTTCTTTTTTACCTTTCTGGTCTTCTCTTGTGTCTCATATTTGGCCATCAAATTTTTGTTTATGTCTGGCTTATTCCTCAGGAATGCTCAGCAATCTTCTATCTTATTGAATGGCCATTTTTTCCCCTGAAAGAATATACTCAGTTTTGTTGGATAGGGGATTCCAAGTTGTAAAACCAAATCTTTTGCCTTTCTGAATATCATATACCACACTTTCTGATCCTTTAAGAAGCCCCTTGGTCCTGAGCAATCCTGATTGTGGCTCCATGGAATTTGAATAGTTTCTTTCTGGCTTCTTGAAGTACTTTTTCCTTGGCATGGTGGCTCTTGAATTTGGCTATGACATTCCTGGATGTTGTCATTTGAGGATTTCATTCTAGAGGCAATCTGTGAATTATTTTCATTTCAATTTTATTTTCTTTTTCAAGGATCTCTGGGCAGTTATCGTTGAGAATTTCTTGTAATATGATACCCAGGGTTTTTTTCTTAATCTTGACTTTCAGGTAATCCAATAGTTTTCAGATTGTCTCTCCTAGATCTATTTTCTAGGTCTGTTGTTTTTTCGATAAGATATTTCACATCTTCCTGTTTTTTTTTCATTCCTTTGAGTTTGCTTTATTGTTTCTTGATTTCTCATGAAATTATTGTCTTTGTAGATGGAATTCTACACTTTAAGACATGGTTTTCCTCTGTCAGTTTTTGGTTGTCTTTTTTCATCTGGCCTATTTCTTCTTGCATCACTTTCATTTCTCTTCCCTACTTTTACTCTACCTTTAATAATTGGGGTTTGAAATCTTTTTGAGCTCCTTCATAATCTATGTCCAATCCATATATTTATTTTGGACTTTGGGTGTGTTTCCTTTGTTCTCACTGTCTCTTTCTATGTCTGCACCTTACTCTTTATCTCCATAAAATGTCTTTAGAGCTAGGTGCTTTTTTATTATTTGCTCATTTTCCCCATCTAATTATAGGTAGGCTCTGTTTTCTGGGGAATTGGGGTACCCTCTTAATCTTCAGTCCTTCCTTGATGTTATTTTTGGCTTATTTTCTGGGTTGTTACTGGTTTACCAGATGTTACAAGGACTGAGAGCTCTGAGAGTCCCCTACCCCTGATGATTCAATCGACCCTTGAGATGATGATAGCTTAAAGACTTTCCTTAGGCATGGGTGTAAGTTTTTGATCTCTGTGAACTTGATCAGGTGAGGGGCTGCTGATAATATTCTAATATCAGGGTTAGGCTCATGTTTTTGGTCTTAAGGTTTTCTTGATTCAATCAGGCACACCCTTGACTTGCCCTGTCCTGGAACTCCAAACTTAGTTTTGGACAAAAAGTTCCCAAGGAGGTTTCCCCAGAGAACTGGGTCCTCACCCCAAACTGAGGATTATGTCCTCACCCAAGCCCAGATTGGGACTCCTGGATTCACTCTGGGCCCATGTGGATTAGCCCCCTTTAGCCCAGATTGCTTTGGGCTGGGACTCCAGACTTCTTCACAGGTCTGCAATTTCAAGGGGTATTAGTTGACTTGGACATCTTTTTGCCTGGCTGGATCTCAGGGTCTGACTTAGCTTAGACTTATGTCCAGAACCTGTGAGAGCAGATGTGGGAGGTTGTGTGTGTGTGTTGGGGTGGGGGAGGGTGTTGCTTGATCTTCACTTGCCTCTATGTCCCCTGCTAGCTCCACTCCCCTCTCACCTCAGTTCCCAAGATGATCTCTGCCTATCTTTCAGATTTTTCTATTTTTGAATGTTGTTTCCTACTGTCTCTGTTGGTTTTTTCACTCCTACATTTGTTTTATGGTAAAATTTTACTCTTGCTTGGAGAGGATTTTCATGGTTAAACAGCGAGGTGCTGCCCTATTTACTCCTCCATCTTGGCTCCACCCCTTTTTAAAAAGTATTTTAATATTTACTAGTACTCATAAAGCAACTGGATTATATATATGTTATTCTTTGATTTTTTTACATGAGTTGGTCACCTCATTTATCCAATTATACATGTCCAAAGTCATACCTTTTATGTCATTTCTTGGTCCCAAGTAATTATTTTGTAATCATTTCCAGCTACTTTAATCAAGAACATATATTTCCACTGCCTTTTGTTACCCCTGAAAAATTTGACATTGATGATTATACTGTTTAATGATGTATGGAACCACTTTGAGAATATTGGTAATAAAAACATGGGATCCTTTGTAGGGAAAGGATTCTTATAATTGAAGTTGCTACACTGTTTCCTGAATTTATTCCAATCTCTTTTTCTCTCTGTTCAGTTTTGAGTCAAAATATATTTATATTTTCTATCCAAGATAGATTTATAGATAAATTGAACTTGTATTGTCCCCATTTTTTCAATGAAGACACTAAGGCAAAGTGAATATTATGAGAATTAATAATTTGTATATTGAGGAAAGCAGACATTTCAGCTTAGAACACTCATGTTTCCTGCTTACTAGACTTTTGTTCTTATGTCATAATCTGAGCAATAAATATTTTTCATCCACTGTGGATTTCTCACTCATTTTCCTTTGTGTAGCTATGCATCAGAATGAGGAAATCCTCTATTATGCTGGACTTGATATAAATAAAACAGGACTATATATAACTTTTCACTATCAAGGGAATAATCATTCTGCTATTTAACATCTATGTAGAATAGTATGCCTTTTAGTTAACAGATTTTCCTGTTACATACTTTTATTTTATATTAAGGAGAGAATCATTAAAAAGTTATCTCTGTGATTCCAATTATCAAAAAGTCATAATTTTAATATGATACTCCTTGTTATTGAAGACCTATTAAGAATTTTTTTTTGCATTTTGCACTATGAAATAAAATATTTTAGAATCAGCAAAAACACCAAAAAAATCAGGAAATTATCTATTCTTTACACCTCTCAGCAAATTGTGGAACTGTGAAGATGTGGTTTCCAGTAAGAAAAATGAAATTAATTTTAAAACCTGAATATTTTGGTGTCATACTTTGATCAAGCATATTTCTACTATATGAATAAGCCACTCTTGAAGATTTATGCAAATGGAAAGTAGATATGAGAGTATATGCTAATTATATTTTGTTCATTATTTAAAATATTGGGCATTAATAATTTCCATGGTCTTTATGCACTTTTGAAATTTCAGTGATTTGTCATGAAAAAAGATGCTTCTTTCTGTGTGTGTCTGTGTGTGTGTTACCCTTTATTTGTTTACTTAGGCCAGCTAAGTAGTCAAGCAAATAAAATGCTCTGGAATGAGAAAAATCTGAGTTCAGTTTTACTTAAAATACTTACTAGCTACATGACCCTGAGCAAGTCACTTAATCTTGTTTGCCTCTGTTTTCTCCTATGCAAAATGAACTACAGAAGGAAATGGCAAACCACTCCAATACCTTTTTTTTAATCCTTTCTTTCTTTAGTAAAACTCTAAACAAAAGGACAAAGGGCAGGCAAATGGTGTTAAGTGACTTTCCCAGGTTCATAAAGCTAGAAAATGTCTGAGGTCAGATTTCCAACCAGATACTCCTGATTCTAGACCTAGAGCACTACTCACCTTGCTACCTAGCTGCCCCCACTCCAATATCTAGTCAAGAAATCCTCAAATGATATGAGGAAGACATGGACATGACGGAAACACATGAAAAATAAGAATGAAATTTACTTAACTAGATCTAGTAATTCATACTGTACAATATTTTTAAGTCATATATACATTTTTTTTTATCAGGGCCTAAGTTGCTTTATTCCAAAGGTATGATTCAAGCATCACCAATAATTTGATTTAATATATACTAATTTTGGAAAATCTTTTCCATTAAGCATCTTTTTATTGGTCTATTTCTAGTTTCTTGTATAAAGGTTCTTAACATTATCTGGCTTAGTTGGAACTCACATCAAGTTTAATGTAGACTTATTTTCTTCTTCACTGATTTTAGCAGCTTTGTCAGGTAATCCTGGTGCCATCTTCTGCAGTTGTTGGTCAGTCATTTTTAATCATGTCTAGTTCTTCATGATTCAATTGGGGATTTTTGACAAAGATACTGGAGTGGTCTGTCATTTCCTTCTCCAACTCATTTTATAGATGATGAAAGTGAGGCAAGCAGAGTTAATTGACTTGTATGTGATGATACAATTAGTAAGTGCCTGAGGTCAAATTTGAACTCGGGTCCTCCTGACTCCTGTCTTGTTCTTCTATCCACTTACTACCTATCTGACCCTATCCTTTGCAGTAATGTTTTATAAGTAAGCCTATACTCTAATTATTATTATTATTATTATTATTATTATTATTATTATTATTATTATTATTATTATTGGCTTACATATTTTTCAAGTATTGCTGGCTTTGATTCTTTTTCCCCTCTGGCCTTCTTTATTAGAAAAGCTATTGGGGGCAGCTGGGTAGCTCAGTGGAGTGAGAGTCAGGTCTAGAG
>NW_025365603.1:0-3533 GCF_016433145.1 Gracilinanus agilis | reverse complement strand
GGTCTGGAGCCGGAAGGGGAAGGGGGGAGAAGAGGGGAACGAGGCACTGCCGCCAACGCCGGTGCCGCCGCCTTGGGGGGGGCCCCCCCTGGGTCTGCTCCGCGCGTGGCGGCCTCCGCGAGGGTCGCTCCAGGAACCCAGGGCCGGGCGCAGGCGCGGCCCCGATTAAAGGCGAAGGCGCGGTCTCGATTAAAGGGACAGGAGCTCCCCGATTAAAGGTGAAGGCGCGACCCCGATTAAAGGCGACCGGTCACGGGAGGCTCCTGAGCCGGTGGGCGCCGGCCCCAGAGGCTAGGGGAACCCCGGAGGCCCCTAGGCCCTGGCCCATGAGACAGGCACTCCAACCACCCCTCCTCCATCTTTGGACCCTCCTTATGGTCTCCCATCCTCTTGCCCCGCCCCCCATCTTCTGACCCTCTATTCTCCCCGCCCATCCTCAGACCCCCTTGTGGGCTTCATCCTTGGACTCCTCCTCTTTTGCTCCCCTCTCTATTAATCCCCCCCTCCATCTTCTGACCTTCCTTCTGACCCTCCATTTTCTGCCCTACTCCCCGCCCATCCTCAGACCCCTCGCCTCCTCCTTCTGGTCCCCTCTCCTTCCCACCTCGCTTTATCTTCTGACCTTCTATTCCCCGAAAACTCCTGATGAGCCTCCTCAATGCTTCGACCCCCTAACCCTCCGACTCCCCCATTCTCAAGTGTCTTTGTGGTCCTCCGTGCTCAGATCCTTGCTCCTCTGGCCCCAGTGCCTCTGATCCACCATCCTTGGGTTCAGCTCAAATGCTACCTTCTTCCAGAAGCCATCTATCCTCCCAGTGGTTAGCGCCCACCCGACCCTCGGAGGGCTCTATTTATTTGGTACCCATTCTCTATTTGACTGTGAACAAGCTGTATCAAATAGGAGCATCTGGATGGCAGGAACTGGTCCACTTTTGTGTCTCCCCAGCACTTTGCACGGTGCCCAGGGGCCACATAGTAGGCATGGAATAATATTTGCTTGATTATTGAGCACCTACTATGTGCCATGTGGGCAGTCAGGTGGCACAATAGAGAAAGTATTGGGGCTATTGTCAAAAAGACCTAAGTTCAAAGCTAGCCTCAGATACTTTCTGGTTGTGTAACTCTGGACAAGTCACTTCAACCTATGGCCTCAGTTTCCTTATCTGTAAAATGAACTGGAGAAGGAAATGGCAAATGACTCCAGTACCTCTGCCAAGAAAACCTTGAATGGGGTTATGGAGAGTCCTGCATGACCAAACTGCAGCAAAATGTGCTATGTTTGCACTGTGCAAGATGCTAGGGATAAGAATGCAAAAGTAAACCAGCTCTGGCCCTCAAGGAGCTGCTATTTTACTGGAGTGTAACTGGAGAGTTGATATAGAATAAATGCAGTCATTTCCAGAGGATGCTAACAACGATGTGCTTCTTGAACAAGGGGACCCTTAAGCTTAGTCCTAAAGGGAGCTTAGAAATCCAAGAGGGATGAGGAGGGATAGCATTCCTGACATGGAGGACAGCCTATGCAAGGACATGGAAGTGGGAAATGGAATAGTGTGCACTGACAATGAATGAGCAATTAAAATAAAAACATTCATTAAGTGCTTTCTGTGTACCAGATGCTGTGCTAAATTTTGAGGGTATAAATACAGGCAAGCAAGATTGTTTCTAAATGCCAGGTGTAATCAGTCAGGGAAGGTAACTTGAACGATATTGTGAAGGGTTTTAAATGCCAAACAGAGGAGTTTATATTTTTTCCTAGAGAGATAGGGAGCCAATGAAGCTTCTTGAGCTGGGCTATGAAATAGTCAGACTTGTAATTTAGGAATTTCATGTTGTAGAGCTGTGTGGAGGATGATTTGGTACTTGAAGCACCAAGGATCAATTAGGAGGCCTTTCCAATCATTCAGGCAGAGATGGTCTGGACTAGGGTGATTGTGGTGTGAGTTAAAAGGACACAGCTATGGGGGCAGCTGGGTAGCTCAGTGGATTGAGAGCCAGGCCTAGTAGACGGGAGGTCTTGTGTTCAAATCTGACCTCAGACACTTCCCAGCTGTGTGACCCTGGGCAAGTCACTTGACCACCATTGCCAGCCCTTAGCACTCTTCTGCCTTGGAGCCAATACACCGTATTGACTCCAAGATGGAAGGTAAGGGTTTAAAAAAAAAAAAGGACACAGCTAGACGATTCTTTATAGAGGTGGAATCAATAATAATTGGTAACTGACTGAATATGGTTGGAGGGTGAAGGAGAGAGGAGAGTCAACCATACCCCTGAGATTGCTATCCTGAATGACTGGAAGACAGTGGTATCTTTGACAGAAATAGGGAAGTTGGGAGGAGGGTTGGGTTTAAAGAAAGATAAGGTTAAAGAGGTCTGTCTATGGGGCAGCTGGGTGTCTCCATGGATAGAGAGCCAGGCCTGGAGATGGGAGGTCCTGGGTTCAAATCTGGTCTCAGACACTGTGTGATCCTTGGCAAGTTATTTACCCCCAACTGCCTGCCCTTACTGCTTTTCTGCCTTGGAACAGATGCTTAGTATCAGTTCTAAGAAAGAAGGTAAAGGGTTAAAAAAAAAAAAAAAAAAAAAAAAGGCTATCCCTGTCAGTGGAGCTGTCCAGCTCCCAGTTATAGAACTGGAGCTGTTGGATGAAGAGATAGGTAAGTGAGGTACTTGCATAGAGATGATAATTGTATCTATGAGAGCTGAAAAGATCTAGGGATGGTAGAGAGAGGAGACAAATGTCTGAGGGTACACTCACCTTTGGACTGTGGGACATGGATGGTGATCTTGCAAAGCAGACTGAGGGACTGGCCAGAGAAGGAAGGGAGAGCAGAGAGTATCTGGAAAGGAGCTAGGCAACAGTGTGAAATGCTTCCAAGAGATCAATAAATGCTTGTTGATTAATTGATCACCCCTCCTCCCCACATTCTCTTGACCATCCTTCATTTGATCTCCCCACTCTCGGATCTCCCTGCATTCTCTAACTCTCCATCTGTTGACCTTCTACTTCTGACTCTCTTTTCCCAGATTCCCTGGCTCACTATTCGCTCCTCCTTCACCCACTGGATTTCTTCCAATGACCCTCCTTCTCCTTCCTCTTCCAACCATCTTTTCCATTTCCCTTCTTTCCCTTTGACCATGTCTGAGGGGGAGGCAAGTATTTAAGTCAGAGAAGGATGGCTAGACATGGTTCTAGGTCTGATGGGGGAACCAATGACCTTGGACAGGGCCTATGTTTGCCCTCAGTCCCTGAAGCTGTTCAGGTTTCCAGCAGATGCTTTCTGGACTCATTCCTAATTGTATCTAATGAGAAAATGCATCTAAAATTAACTCGGGCCCAGGGGCAGCTCCTTTCCCATTGCTAGAGGAGATGCCAGAGACTCAGAGTTGGGGAGAGGAGAGAGAGAGACAGAAAGAGACAGAGAGAGAGGGAGAGAGAGAGAGAGAGAGAGAGAGAGAGAGAGAGAGAGAGAGAGAGAGAGAGACAGAGAGAGACAGAGAGAGACAGAGACAGAGAGAGAGAGAGAGACAGA
>NW_025365602.1:0-4007 GCF_016433145.1 Gracilinanus agilis | reverse complement strand
TCTTTCTTTCTTTCTTTCTTTCTTTCTTTCTTTCTTTCTTTCTTTCTTTCTTTCTTTCTTTCTTTCTTTCTTTCTTTCTTTCTTTCTTTCTTTCGTTCTTCTTTCTTTCTCTTTCTCTCTCTCTTTTTTCTTTCTTTTTATCTCCCCTCCTTACTTTCTTTTTTCTTTCCTTCCTCCCTCCCTCTCTCCCTTCCTCCTTTCCTTCTTCCTCCCCTTAGCTGGCCCTTATCCTGTCTATTTCTTATTTGTATATAGTTGTTTTCATGTTATATTCCCCAACAGGCCTTAAGCTCCTCAAGGGCAGACACTGTCTTGTGTCTTTCTTTGTGTTCTTAGTTTTTAGCACTGTGCCTGACTGTGCTAAAAACATAATTGGTATTTAATAAATGCTTATTGATTGACTTCTTGACTGAATGACTACAGATAAAGAAGTCTTCCAGATGTTCCTTTTTCAGAATGATTTATGCTAACCATAAAAGAAAAAAACAAGTGAACAAAAAATTCCTATTCTCCTATCCATTTGTACCTACATCTTGGGCAAACATTGAAAAAGGACAATGGCGTTAGATAGGTAATGCAGTGCATACAGTACTGCATCTGCAGCAGGGAGAACCTGTGTTCAAATTTGACTTCAGATACTTCCTAGCTGTGTGACCCTGGACAAGTCACTTAATTCCAACTGTGTAGCCCTTACCAATCTCCCATCTTAGAATTGATACTCAGATAGAGATAAGAGTTTAAAAAAGAAAAGAAAATGGACAATGTAATGGGCCCAGAATTAAATGGGAAGAGGAGATACAAAGAGGCCTTTGTAAAATAGTGTAGTTTATCCCAACCTTCTTCCTGAAACGAAGACCCATCTTTTGAATACCAGCATTCTTCCAGCTGAGTAGCTCAGTGGATTGAGAGAGCCAGGCCTAGAGACTGGAGGTCCTAGGTTCAAGTCCGGCCTCGGACACTTCCAGCTGTGTGACCTTGGGCAAGTCACTTGACCCCTATTGCCCACCCTTACCACTCCTGGGCCAAGGACAGTCCCTAGCCCGGATGAAAAAGGAGGAGGGTTGGGCGTGGGGCTAGCAACCCCACCCTGTAAAAACTACATCTGCTAAAGAAACTGCAACCTAAAGTAGGGGCAGCTGTGCTAGCTCAGTGGATTGAGAGCCAGGCCTAGAGACAAAAGGTCCTAGGTTCAAGTCCGGGCTCAGAGACTTCCCAGCTGGGTGACCCTGAGTGACTGTGTGTCCCATTGCCTACTGGTTGTGGCCCTATGCTCCTAGAATGGAGTCCCAGGATAAAAAAAAAAAAAAAAAACATTCTTCCAGTATTGTTATGACTTCAAGACAATGAAAACCTCAGTCTCCTGTGATTTTAAGTTATCACACAAAAAAACAATGGAGAGGCATGTGGTGAGTGTGAGTAGGCTGCAACACATTAAAACCAAAGAATTTTGCAGAAGTAGTACGTATTGGTTCACTATTCAGACTGCAGTAATAGTCATTAATAACTAATCTTAAAAAGGGGTCTTGAATGGAGTGCCCCATGTATCTATTATGCCTGACTCTGTGATGCTGAACATTTTTATCAGTGACCTAAGTTAGATAGAGTTAGCATATTTGCCAAATTTGCAGATGACACAAACCTAAGAAGAATATAGCTAACATACTAGGTACAAAGTTCATAGCCAAAAAAATTTTTATGGTCTAGACCAAGGTTTGGCAAACTACAGATTACAGATCAAATTCATCTTGCCACATGTTTTGTATGACCTGCAAGTTAAGAATTATTTCTTTGAACATTGAGCCAAGTCTAATAAGGTGAAGTATACTTCAGTATTTCAAGGCTTTTTGATGAATTTGTGGGTACAACTATCCTTAATGTGGGCATGACTGTCAAAGGCATGGACAAAGGGATTTCCTCTAGATCTCTTGAGATTACATTATACCAAGAAAGATATCCAATGATTGTACCTAGCTCTAATTATATTATTATACCTTCTTTTCTAGTCATAAATATCTTAGAGGATATCTTTTATTCTATTTCTATTGTGTAATTCATTATTCATTAGTTTAATAATATGTTGCAGCCTACTTAGGACAATGTGCACCTCCCTGTAACCCTTTTGGAGATCCTTAACGTGGATTCTTCAGAAATTGTTATTCCATGACATAACCCTACAGCATCTTCTAAGAAATATTTATATTAGAAAGCTGGATCTTTGAGAGAGAATTTGGTATTGTTATAAACATTCTGAAATCTCCTGAAGGCAATCCAGCTCGCTCTCCACCCTATTTTCAATTTTAGATTTACTGGCTGTCTAAGATATATGTATATAAGATCCCCATGGGCTGTCTATGCCAGATGGCATATCACTTTTCTGACAACAAGCATTCTTTACTCACTAGGTTTTTCTCTGTGGATGGTTAGGCTTAATTCTTTATGGATCCCATTTAAAAAACTTTTCAGAGTTCCAGGGCTTTGCTGTAATCAGCACAATGTCATCTTGAAATAAGAACTTTTGGAGGGCATCATTATCTAGAGAGAATTAATCAATAAATAAACATTTATTAAGTGTCCTCTTGTGTGCCAGGTATTGTGCCAAGCCCTGGAGATACAAAAAGAGGGAAAAGAAATTCCCTGCCTTCAAGGAGCTTACAATCTACTGGGAAAAGCAACATGCCAAAAAAAAAAAAAAAAGCACAATGCAAGCTATAAATATTATAAGTAACAAAAAATCTCCACTTTATTTAGACTCTACACTAAACATCTTCTATGAGGGCTGCAAACACCTTTGGTAAGTTTATGTCACCTTGTTTTATGTCTTGCTTGATATCAGTAATCAGAATGTGGGGTACAGTGCAAAAATATAGGATTTGCAGCCATGGAACCTGAATTTCAAAAGCCAGCTCTGCTATTAACTAGCTGTGTGGTCTTGGGCAAGTCACTACCTCTCTGGACTTTAGTTTCCTCACCTTTAAAAAAGAAAGCATTGGACTAACATGGCCTCTTAGGTACCTCAAGGCTCTAAACCGGTTTTAAAAAATACAATTAGAACATGAGATTGGGAATTGGAAGAACTAGGTCCTTGTCCCAGCTCTATAACTAAATAGTTACCCAAATAGAAGAAATTCCTTATGGCCAGGAACTTTTGTTTTTCTTTTGTATTTTTATCATTAGTAAAACTTATCTCTATAGTTAGGTGTTTCAAGAAATTTTGTTTGGTTTTGGAAAATTCCAAGACACCAATTATTGGAGGTGTGGCCTTTTTGATATTTTGCTATACTGAATCAATTTTTTTAAATAGTCAGAATAATGACTGTCAGTTGTATGTGTGAAAATGCAATCTGACATAAAATATTTTTAAGAAAATCTGCCTATTCTCTTCCCATATCTTCATTGAAGATACCTAAATTCAAGTACAGAAAATTCATATAAAGATTTTGTAGAGATAGAAAAGTAAAATATGATTCTATAATTGTTGATACTTTCTTAGTTGCTTGCCTTTTTTATAATGATAGGTCTAATTTTTCCCAAGTGTTTGAGATCCTCCTCTCTTTCAAATACCTTAAGAATTAGCATTCTAAACCCAGTGCAGATGCTTACATTTTTAATCCCTACTGCCTGAGAAGCTGAGACTAATACATAGATCAGGGCATACTGAGGAGAGGATCTATAAACAGGGGTGACATTCCAGGGTATAGAGCTGTATTCTCAAGAGTTTCCCATATCCGTTAGGCCATAGTGATTCTTATTCTGCTTTCTTAGAACACTTTGAAATCCAGTTTCCCAAACTCTCAGGAAAAAAAAATCAGTTTATTTCTGGTTTTCTTCTTTATCATACATTAGAGTTTGGAATGTTTCCATCCTTCCAAAATTCCCAACATTTATATTTCAGTAACTCCTTTCCTTTCCTTTCCTTTCCTTTCCTTTCCTTTCCTTTCCTTTCCTTTCCTTTCCTTTCCTTTCCTTTCCTTTCCTTTCCTTTCCTTTCCTTTCCTTTCCTTTCCTTT
>NW_025365601.1:0-1563 GCF_016433145.1 Gracilinanus agilis | reverse complement strand
ATATATATATATATATAATATAAAATCTCAGATCTTCCTGACTCCACAGAGCTAGATGACTCAGTGGATAAAGCTGTTGGACTTGGAGTCAGGAAGACCTGGGTTCCAAACTGGACTCAGTACTTACTAGATGTGTAACCCTGAGCAAGTCACTTAAGCCTACTTGCCTCAGTTTCCTCATATGTAAAATGAGCTAGAGAAGGAAATGGCAAACCACTCCAGTATATTTGCCAGGAAAACCCCCAAAAGGGTTAAGAACTGAACAACTTCTTGAGTCCAGAACCAGACCTTTATTCACTGCCACCCATCTGCCACAAGAGGGAGACATAATAGGGCTTATCTATGATGCCAGGTGCTATGGGACCATTAGAGCCTGGATATGTACTCTATAAAGTGTGAAAGCATATTAAAAATCTCATTTTTATTTAATTAATCGGTTAGTCAACATGCATTTATTAAGTGTCCATGATGTGCTAGGCACAGTGCTACATGACGAGTATATGAAAAGAAGGAAAAGACAGTCCCTGCCCTCAAGGAACTCACGGTCTAATGGAGGAGACAACATGCCAACAAATAATGTATGAAAAAGCCATGCAGAGGATAAACAGGAAATAATTAACAGAGACAAGGCACTAGAATTAAGAAAAGTTAATTGAATTCTAGTAGAAGATGGGCTTTTAATTGGTACTTAATGGAAGCTAAGGAAGACCGTAGGTAGAGAAGAGGAGGGAGAACATTCAGGCTTTGGGGACATTCAGAGAAAATGCCAGGAGCCAAGTGATGGAGTGTTGTTGAGGAACTTCCAAGAGACCAGTGAAAAGTAAAGGTGGGGACTGGGAGTTGACATGATTGGAACCATGCTTCAGGATAATCACTTTGGTGGCTGAATGGAAGATGGACTGGAGCTAGGAGAGCCTGGCAGACCCACCAGCAAGCTATTGCAATAGTCCAGGTATGAGGTGATGAAGGTCAGCACCAGGGTGGGTAGCAGTGGCAGAGAAGAGAAATAATATACTTCCAGCCTAAAATTCTTTTTAGACATTTTTTTCCTGTTTCAAAGTATACTTCAGAGAAGACCAAGAATTGAAGCCATTTCTTTGGGGGAATAATTTAAGGGTGATCATTAAATTTAGCTTTAGTCTAGACTAGATCCCCTGTCTGCCTCAACCCTAGAAGTGATAGCCCTGTGAAGCCACCTATGGGTACCTATTCCCTCCGTTATTTAGAAAAGATTAAGACATTGATCAGAAGGAAGAGGTCCTCTGATTGTTCCAAAACCATCTAGTGAGTGGTCTAGGAAGGAAAGGAGTGACTATTGTTCTGGAATATTAACTCCCAACACCCTGTATTGACATAAAATTATTCTCTCTTTGTTCAAGATTCTTATAAATATAACATCAAATTCTCTTGCGGTCTGAGAGCTATGTCCTAGAGCAGATGTAGAATGAAGGGTGGTGGGATGGGGAGTGGAGAATATGCCAGTTTGAGTCTTTCTTTTTCTCTCCCCCTCCCTACCTCCTTCTCTCTCTCTCTCTCTCTCTCTCTCTCTCTCTCTCTCTCTCT
>NW_025365600.1:0-4269 GCF_016433145.1 Gracilinanus agilis | reverse complement strand
CACTCCTGCCTTCTTTTTCTCATTTGATGCCCAAAAGATTTTGCTCATACCCTTAACCTTGAACTTGTGTGTGTCTACCCGCCTCATATGTTTCTTGTAGACAACCTATGGTAGGATTTTGGTTTCTAATCCACTCTGCTATTTGCTTCCATTTTATGGGTGAGTTCATCCCATTCACATTCAGAGTTACAATTGTTAGTTGTGTATTCACTGACATTTTTGTATTCTCCCCTAGACCCACTCCTTCTTATTACACTATTTTCTTTTACACCAGTGGTTTGCTTTGAGCCAGTATCCCTTATCCCCTCCCTTGATTGACTTCCCTTTCTGCCCCCTCCCTTGTTGTTCCCCTCTTTTTGTTTTTTTTAAAGACCAAATGAATTCCCTCCCCCTTCTTCTCCCCTCCCTTTTTTGGCCTCCCCACTCCCCTGCTCCCTTTGGTTTATCCCTTCTGACTTTCTCAGTAGGGTTAGATAGAGTTTTTTATCCGGATGGATAATAAAGCTACTCTTCCTTCTCCGGGTTGATTACACTGAGAGTAAGGTTTGATTATGCTCTCTTCCTCTCCTTCTTATGATATTATTCATCCCCTCCCCTTTCCATGCCCTCTTTGTGTGTAATAGAATATCTTATTTTTCTTATTTACTCGGATTTTTCTTGGTGTCCCCTACTATTCCCCCCCTCTTTCCCACCCCCCCATGTCTTCTTAGACCATTTAGTATCCTGTCCTCTCCCTATGAATTATTCTTCTGGTTGCTATAATAGTGAATATTATAATAGTGTATAGAGTTCACTACAGAGAATTATACATAGCATTTCTCCACTTAGTAATACAGATAATTAGATCTTATTTATGCCCTTAAAGAGTCAAGCTTAAAAGACTATGAGTTTTCTTTCTTTTCCCTCTGTTTCTTATTTACCTTTTCATCTTTCTCTTGATATTTGTGGTTGAGTGTCAAACTTTCCATTTAGTCCCGTTCTCTTTTGTGCAAAAACTTGGAATTCTTCAATTTTATTGAATGCCCATACTTTTCCCGGAAAGTATATAGTCAGTTTCGCTGGGTAGTTGATTCGTGGCTGAAGGCCCAGCTCTCTTGCCTTTCTGAATATTGTATTCCAAGCCTTGCGGTCTTTTAGTGTTGAGGCTGCCAGATCCTGTGTGATCCTTATTGGTGCTCCTTGATATTTGAATTGTCTCTTTCTGGCTTCTTGTAAGATTTTTTCTTTAACTTGAAAGCTCTTCAATTTCGCTATTATATTTCTGGGTGTTGACTTTTCTGGGTCCAGTGTAGAGGGTGTTCTATGGATCCTTTCAATGTCTATATTGCCCTCTTGTTGTAGAACTTCAGGGCAATTTTGCTGAATAATTTCTTTAAGTATGGAGTCCAAGTTTCTATTAATTTCTGCCTTTTCTGGAAAACCAATGATTCTCAAGTTGTCTCTTCTCGACCGGTTTTCTTGGTCTGTCACTCTCTCATTGAGATATTTCATGTTTCCTTCTATTTTATCAGTCTTTTGACTTTGTTTTATTTGTTCTTGTTGTCTTGAGAGATCATTGGTTTCTAAATGTTCAATTCTAGCTTTTAAGGACTGGTTTTCGGCTTTAATGTTTTGGTTTTCGGCTTTAATGTTTTGGTTTTTGGCTATAATTTTTTGGTTTTCCTTTTCAGTCTGGTCATTTTTGGTCTTCAGTTGACTTGTCTCTCTTTCCAAATGCGAAATTCTGCCTTTTAAACTGTTATTTTCTTGCCAGATTTCTTCCATCTTCCTCAGCATTTCATTTTTAAACTCTTTCATAGCTTGTGACCAGCTTTCATTTTTTTGGGGAGGTTTGGATTTTTGTTTTCCCTCCTCTGTTGTCTGGATTTTCTCTGTGTAGAAGTTGTCCAGTGTTCCAGAGTTTCTCTTGATAGTCTTTTTCTTCTGGACTTCCTTATTGCTGGCCATTGTTAGCCCCGCCCCTTTTCAGCTTTGTCTTTGCACTCAGGGTCTGCCTGGGCCTTGAAAGCTCCCGGGGGCTCTGGTCTCTTTGTCCTCAGGGTCAGGCCTCCTGGTAGTTCCCGGTCTGCCCCTCTGCCCGAGGTTCCTTCAGCAGCCTTTGGGGCTGCTTCCACTGCCGCACTGAGTCTGCATGGGGTCCTCACTGGAGGTCCAAGCCTGGGCTGGAGATCGTCTTATTCAAGCCTAGGGCACTGCCTTTGCCTGCCCTGATGCTCTTAGGGCACTGCCTTCACCCCTGCAGAAGGTAGTGAAAGTCCGTGGGCTGGAGATCTTTATTCGCACCTGAGGTGATGCCTTCAGCACTTGGGAAAGGCTGTGTTTTAGGGGCCTTTGTCCCGGCCCCAGGCGGTGCCTTCACCCACGTGGACGCTGGGGGAATGTCTGTGTGCGCCCCCCCCCCCAGCCACCTGGGGTCCCTCCTCTTGCAGCACACAAGTACAAGCCCTGGGGCTGCCAGTGATTATCTGGTTGCCCCAGTCCTGTTTTCACTCTTGTGCATTGGGGTTGTTCGAGGTGTGCGGTGTGGGGGTGGGGGAGGGGCTTCTTCCTCTCGCGTTTTAGTGAGAGCTGTTTCACCCCTTTATAGTATGGAAATGCCCCAATTCTGTGTACCTTCAATGCTGTGCCCTGTTGTGGGGTTTCTTCGTTCCTCCGGACTCGTTTTTATTTCCCCTTGTATGTCCTGTATGCTTCGGTCAGGAGAGATGGAGCAGCTGCTCCTTACACTGCCGCCATCTTAACCGGAAGTGAGAGCAGTTTCTTAAACACAAGACACTTAGATTATTATTAGGAAAATAAGGATAGAAAATAGAAAGAGAAAGAGAAATCTTATAATAGCTTATAACTATATGTAAGATCTTAATCCTGACTAAAATTTTCCTAAAAACCCTAAATCTGTCTGCCTTTAAGGGCAATGTCTTCTGCTAGACTGAAGCCCTTGCCTACTTTCCTACTCTGTCTATCTAATAATATACCCACTATCTATCTACCTATCTACTGAGGTTAATCGATAATCAATAAGGCTGTTAAGGCCTTAAATCCGTTTCTCTGTCTCAACCAGAGAGAGTGAGCTACACCCCCTCTCCCCAGGAGACCCAGAGGAAAAAAAAAGCCCTTTTCCACTCTGCAACTGACTAACTCTCCTCTGCTACATCCTTCTAACTGTCACTGACAACCTGCACAGCTCTCTTACCCAGAAATATTATTGCTCCTTTTTTTCTTATATAGAAGAAAGGAGAAATTAATAAAAAAAATTCTTCTTAACAGTTGTGAGCATTATTGAGAGACTGGGAGGTTGATGGTGACCTTGATGGAAATAAGGAAATTTATAAAAGGAGAAAGTTTAGGAGAAAATATATTAAATTCTCTTTTGGGACATTATCAATTCGATGTGAGCTCTGGACTTGGTGACCAGTTACTAAGGCAGACATATTTTTCCCACAGAATAATAAGTGAAGAAATCACCCCCGAACCAGCCAGAGTCTGAGAATGGTTGAATCCATTCTCCTTTTCCCTATCGTCTCCAACTCTGATCATTGTCTCTAAGCAGTGGCCATTATTGGAGCAGAAATTTACTGGCCTTGAATGTACTCTTGCCTACTGGGCTACCCCAAACTCTTGAATCCAGCATTCTAGAGTAAAAGGAGTTTAGTCAGGATTGAGATCTTAGGTATAGTGATAAGCTATTATAAGATTTCTCTTTCTATTTCTATTTCCTATCCATACACAGTAAGCTATGATGATGTGTGAACCACACACACACATACATACATATGTCATCATAGGTTACTGTTTTCTGTATTTTCTGTGGGGAGGAATAAAAGCTATCCTTAATCTGATATGCATTGTCACTTTGCTTGAATGGAACCTGGAGGATACTGTATCTCAGAAGATGAAAGTCTTCTGAGATATAGTACCCTCCAGATTATAAACTATATTAGATATTATATATAAATTATATCAAATATTATAAACTAAATTAGAGCTACAGTCAGAGATTTCCTGGTGCCATCTCTTGTTGGAGAAAAGATGAGCCAGATTTGTATTTTTGGTGGCTATACCAAGAGCCCAGAGCTCAGAGTTTGGAATTTGGGACTGTGATTTAAAATTTAACTTCACATTATTATTCCCACAATAGCACTATGAGTTCTATGGTACAAATCTTATTTCTCCTATTTTATAGATAAGAAAATAGAGGTCTGAGAAAGTTAAGCCTATTAATATAATAAATATAACATAATAAATATAACATAATAAATATAACATAAT
>NW_025365599.1:0-2900 GCF_016433145.1 Gracilinanus agilis | reverse complement strand
TCTTCTTCTCATGCTCCATTACTGTTTTTTAACCCCCACCTTCTGCTTAGAATCAATACTCTGCACTGGTTCCAAGGCAGAGCCGTAAGGGCTGGGCCACGGGAGGGCCCACAGCTGGGAAGTGTCTGAGGCCAGATTTGAACCCAGGACCTCCCGTCTCTAGGCTGGCCGTGAGTCCACTGACCCCCCGCGGCCCCCTCCCTTCCCGGCCAGCTGTGCAGCGCGGCTCCTCGGGTTAGAACTGTTTCCTCGAGGGCGGGAACGGTCTGGCTCCGGCGCTTTGGTGCCGTCCCTGGCGCACGCCGGACCCTCCCCGCCACCCCCAAAATCCGGGTCCCCAAAAGGGCTGCTCAGGCTCCAGGCTCTCTGCCCGGCCTCTGAGCCTGCCAGGCTTCTAGGAACAAGCAGGTCTTTGTTTTTTATCCGAATCCTTTTTCTAACCCCACCCAGGGCCGGGGCACCACCCGGGGCACCGAGGACAGCCCTGACCTCCCCCGCCCCGGCTGGCTCCCGGAGGCTGCCAGGCGCCCACAGAACCGGTTCCTGGGACACGACCGGCGGCGTAAAGCAAAGCAGAAACGCCTTTTAGGGGAGCGTCACGCCTCGGGTCTAGGCCTCACATCCGGCAGGAATCGCATCTGGGACAGCCTCGGACCCTGGCCGGCCTCAAAGCGGTTTCTTCAGCCTTTAACGGACCCCATTAGTGAGTATTTATTAAGCACCTTCTGTGCGCCAGGCACTGCGAACACAGGAGGCAAACAGAGACAGAGCAAGCTGGAGACGGACAGCTGGAAGGAAGCCAGAAGCCCTGAAAGAGGCAGGAAGGCCTGGGGTCCCGGGGCTGCCCGTGGCTCGGTTTCCTCCGCTGTAAAATGGGGCAGATGAGGAGGAAATGCCATGAGGTGTGAATGAAAAAGTATCTACCACCGTTTGCAACGTCTAAATTGTTATGATGATTTTTCAGTCCCAAATCCTTCCATTTCGCAGAGATAAAAACCGAGGCCCAGAGAAGACGTGACGTCCTCTTAGTCACCCAGCAGCAGAGTGGGATCAGGCGTCGAAGGACTGCTGAATCTGGCGCCAGGGAGACCTGAGTTCAAATCCTGCCTCAGCCATGATCTGTGGGACGCGGGGCAGGTCAACTTGTCTGTTTTGGTTTCCCCAACTATAAAAAGGGAATAATAATAATAGCACCCACCTCCTAGAGCTAGTATAAAGATAAAATCAGATAATATTTTAATTCTGGCAATAATTATCATTAGAACGTTATATATTCTATTTAGTCTATATATGCTATATTAGAATTAGAGTCGCCTCCAGATTCAGGGTTCTATTCCTACAGGCCGCCCCTCACTCTAACTCTGAGAGGTAGCCTTTGTCAGCCTGTGCTGAGGACGATATCTCTCGGTGTGCCTGTTGCATGTACCAAATCTCCCTGGGCCTCAGTTTCCTCATCTGTATAAGCTACCCTCAGGCCCAGAAGGCATTCCTACCTCACCCCTGACTCTCAGGATTTTTAGCTCAATTCCAATTTTTTTTTTAACACTTTCCTTCCATCTTAGAATCAATACTCTGTTGGTTCCAAGGCAGAAGAATGGTAAGGGTGGGCAATGGGGGTCAAGTGACTTGCCCAGGGTCACACAGCTGAGATGTGTCTGAGGCCAGATTTGAACCTAGGACCTCCCGTCTCTAGGCCTGGCTCTCAATCCACCGAGCCACCAAACTGACCCCTCAATTTTTCTTTCAACTCACTTTGTGGTACCTCCTACAAGAAGCCCTCTCTGAGCCACTCGGCTGGGTGATTCCCCTCTACTTCCCCCATTGCTCTGCATATACTTCATATTTATATATGTGAGTGTGAGTTCTGGGAGGGCAGGAACTCTACTGCACTGCAGCGTTCAGGGCCCTCCGTGCCGGGCTGAACCAGGTCCCTTCCGCCTTCCTGAAGATGATGAGGAAGTCCGGCTGGGTCCTGATGGGCTACTGGTACATGCTGATGCTGAGTAGTAACTCGCGTCCCACAGAACCCTCTACATCTGCCTGGCAGGTCTGTGGACAGACAAGCAGGTCCCAGGCCGGGGGAGATGCCGGGGAAGCGGAGCAGGTGATCCGGCCCTGACTCAGGGCACAGTCAGTCCCAGGCAATCGCCGCTGAAGGAAGAGGTGGGAGAGGCGGCGCAGGTTCTGCAGGATGGCACTGGGATGGCGGTGGCAGCAGTTGTGCCTTCTTTGTCACAAGGCACAGGAGATGCCACCACACCCTTTCCCAGCAGTGGGGAGGACGCTGGATTTGACATCCAAGGGCCTGAATTCCAATCCAGTCTCTGTTCTACTCAGTGTGACCCTGGGCTAGTCACTTAACTCTGCCTCAGTTTCTCCATCTATCAGATGAGCTAGAGAAGGAAATGGCAAACCACTGCAGTATTTTTGACAAGAAAACAAACCCTGTTTACCTTCATTTCCTCATCTGTCAAATGAGCCGGAGAAGGGAATGGCAAATGAGCTGTGTGTGCCTGAGCAAGTCACTTAAACCTGTTGGCCTCCATTTCCTCATCTGTCAAATGAGGATCACATGAATAATCACAATTGCCTCCCTGGATTGTTGTAAAGATCAAATGAGATAATAATTGTAAGTGCTTAGTACAATGCCTGGAACACGGTAAGTGCTAGCTAAATTGATGATGAGGAGGAGGAGGACGAGGATGAAGATGAGGAGGAGGAGGACGACGAGGAGGAGGAGGAGGATGAGGAGGAGGAGGAGGAAGGCGAGGATGAGGAGGAGGAGGATGAGGACGAGGAGGACGAGGAGGAGGAGGACGAGGAAGAGGAGGACGAGGAGGACGAGGAGGAGGACGAGGAGGAGGAAGGCGAGGATGAGGAGGAGGAGGATGAGGACGAGG
>NW_025365598.1:0-2359 GCF_016433145.1 Gracilinanus agilis | reverse complement strand
TTGTCCCTCAATAGAGTCTAATCTAAAATAAGTCTTCAGACTTTTCTTGAACTTCTTTGTTCCTTTATAGGCCTTAATTTGTATTAACTACCACTGTAATGATCTATTTCAAAAAGGATGCTCAAAATTACCCATCCCAGGTCTGACTGACTGGAGAGAAAAAATGAGAATTACTATGGTTATGTGATGACCTAGTGATAAAAAGGTTTTGTAAGTTGGTATGATGCTGCAAACCCTGCATATTTCCTTGGTACCCACATGCTGCTTGTTATTCTGAAAAAAAATTATATTCTTTTAAGAATTAGAATGCTACGATTTTTGAGGTATATATGTTGTGTTGCTATTACTTCATTTTCTATGGTGCCATTTAGCAAGATGTAGATTTCCTGCTTATCTGTTTTAATTAGGTCTATTTTTTACATGGTCCTTTTCTCATATTTTGAGATCCATGTTCTCTCTCCTCATCTCCTCCTTCCCAGGATGACAATATGCTATAGGATAGTGATGGTGAATCTTTTAGAGACCAAGTACCACCCCCCCTTACCTCAAACAGGTAAGGGAGGAAGAGTTCCCATTGGGTTGCTGGTCAGAGGGGCATTAAAGTGAAAAAATGTCCTCAGTTGCAATGGAGAGAAGAAGAGGAACAGCTCCACCCAAGTCCCTCTGACTTTCTAGTAAAGAACTCTGTCGGGGGACACCACATGTACCTAGAGAAAAGTCTCTGTGTGCCCTCTCTGGCACCTGTGCCATAATTTCACCAGCACAGGTATAGGCTATACATTTGTTTTCATACAATATATATTTCCAGGTAAACCATATCATCAAAGAAGACACATATTGCTCACACAAGAGAAAAAAATTCGTGAAAGAAATAAAATGAAGAATGATATATTTCAATCTATACTCAGACTCTGTTAGTTCCTTCTAAGGTGGAGATCCTTTTTGGACATGAGTCCTCTGGAGTTGTCTGTGCCTTTAAAAAAACAAACAACATTTTTTTCTTCATAAATAAGCAAGAAACTTATCTGTGTATGGTGACCTTTGTTTCTGGTTTGACCCTGTGTATGTGGTTCTGGTTCTGTGGATTTAGTCTAGTGTATAGCACTGCAATGATTTATTTAGAGATCCCCTTCTGAAGTGATTCAGATTTTTATTAGATATTAGATCCTTCCAGTTCATATGGAACTCCTCCAGTTTATTATTCTTTTGAGCACAATAGTATTCCATTACCAGCATATACCACAATTTGTTCAGCCATTCCCCAATTGAAGGACATACCCTCATTTTCCAGTTTTTTGCCACCACAAAAAGCACAGCTATAAATATTTTCGTACAAATCTGTTTATCTATGATCTCTTTGGGGTACAAACCCAAGAATGGTATGGCTGGATCAAAGGGAAGTCATTCTTTTATAGCCCTTTGAGCATAATTCCAAATTGCCAGCCAGAATGTTTGGATCATTTCACAACTCCACCAACAATGTATTAATGTCCCAGTTTTGCCACATCCCCTCCAACATTCATTACTCTCCCCGTCTTTCATTTTAGCCAATCTGCTAGGTATGAGGTGATACCTCAGAGTTGTTTTAATTTGCATTTCTCTAATTATTTGAGATTTAGAAGACTTTCTCATGTGCTTATTGATACTTTTGATTTCTTTACCTGATAATTGCCTATTCATGTCTCTTGCCCATTTATCAATTGGGGAATGGCTTGATGTTTTATACAATTGGTTTAACTCCTTGTATATTTGAGTAATTAGACCCCTATCACGGTTTTTTGTTATGAACATTTTTCCCAATTTGTTTAATTTACCTGTTTAGCACCATACCTATCAAACTACCAAAAAACTTTTTACTAAATTAGGAAAAACTATAACAAAGTTCATTTGGAATAAGAAAAGATAAAAAAATCAAGGGAAATAATGAAAAAACAATGTGAAGGAAGGGGGCCTAGCAGTACCAGATATTAAACTGTACCATAAAGCAGCGGTCATCAAAATGGTATGGTACTGGCTAAGAGACAGAAGGAGGGATCAGTGGAATACACTTGAAGTGAGTGACATCAGCAAGACAGTGCATGATAAACCCAAAGAGCCCAACTTTGGGGACAAAAATCCACTATTTGACAAAAACTGCTGGGAAATTTGGAAAACAATATGGGAGAGAATAGGTTTAGATCAACATCTCACACCCTACACCAAGATAAATTCAGAATGAGTGAATGACTTGAATAGAAACAAGTAAACTATAAATAAGTTAAGTGAACATAGAGTAGTTTACTTGTCAGATCTCTGGGAAAGGAAAGATTTTAGAACCAAGCAAAAGTTAGAGAAAATTACAAAATGTAAAATAAATTAT
>NW_025365597.1:0-3367 GCF_016433145.1 Gracilinanus agilis | reverse complement strand
AAAAAAAATAAACTGAGCCTTTTAGGAATTAGGTATTAGGTAGTCCATTTCCCAGACATTATAAAGGTAATTTCTAAGGGATGGAATGAACTTGTTTAATACTAGGTAAAAGGGGGCAGCTGGGTAGCTCAGTGGATTGAGAGCCAGGCCTAGAGACAGGAGGTCCTAAATTCAAATCTAGCCTCAGACACTTCCCAGCTGTGTCAACCTGGGCAAGTCACTTGACCCCCATTGCCTACCCTTACTGCTCTTCTGCCTTGGAGCCAATACATAGTATTGACTCCAAGATGGAAGGTAAGGGTTTAAAAAAATTTTTTTTAAATGCTACGTAGGGGCAGCTGGGTAGCTCAGTGGATTGAGAGCCAGGCCTAGAGGCGGGAGGTCCTAGGTTCAAATCTGGCTTCAGACACTTCCCAGCTGTGTGACCCTGGGCAAGTCACTTGACCCCCATTGCCCACCCTTACCACTCTTCCACCAAGGAGCCAATACACAGAAGTCAAGGGTTTAAAAAAATAAACAAACAAAAATAAAAAAAATGCTAGGTAAAAAAAGCTTAAAGGGAATACATTTAATCACATAAGACTATTAAGTAATCTTCTGCCTTCTCCTGCTATCATATCTGGAGGCCTGAAAGATCCTCTTTTCTTGTGCACCAATTTTCTCTCTTTCCATATAGTATCCCAAGGAGCAGTAGCATCTTACCATAAGATCCTTATGAAGTTTTGGCTGCATTATACCATTTCAACTTGGGCAGAATTATTTTGAGAGAATCTTTCCCCTAAATACCTGCCAAAATCTATTTTTGTTTTCTACTGTACGTGATGCATAGTTAGTCATACAAATCATGTCACTAGCTACTCTATTTAATTGCACTGCCATTTTCTATACCCTTCTTAGCAGTAAAGCTTATTTTTTGACCCACTCTTGTATATTTCTTCTTTTGATTTCCCAGAATCCCTTACTCATCACCTCCTACTTTAAAGGGGCAGATTTCTGTCTCCACTCATTCTTTTCAGTGACAACCCAATGTCATCAAGAAAAAAACAAAATAGACCCCATTTCCCCATTGGTTTTGTTGATAGCCAACAATTTTAGAGCAAAATTTTAGCTTTAGGACATGATCTTGAATTGTGTTGCCAACTTTTTATTTATGTCAGTAAACTTCTGTGGTACCGAAGAAAATAGGCTATTCTGTCTATTATCTTAATTCTAGGATTTCTGGGCCATCAGCTAATATTGGTGTGATAACAGATAGAAAAGTTGGTTCTGATTAAACAGATTTTTATGTAGTTATTCTTTATATTCTTCATTAATATGAATGTAATAGTCACAGCAAATTCTAATAAAATAATCAAATAAAATGGGAAGTAAATCACCTAAAACTTATTTTAAGGAAGAAAATGATAATACAAAGTTTGACAACAATAAATAAGTAAGGTTATACACTTTCTCAATTCATCCAGTGTCTTAGTTTCTTAGCATATAATTCATGTACCCTTTTGTATTCTGTATATGGTACCTTGCATCATTCTTATTCTTTATGTTTGTATTTTAAAGTATCAGCTTAGTCTAATATATTATCATCCATAATTTAAGCAGCTGTTGCCCAGGTTGTGGACCTAGAAGTTATTTCCAGGTTTTTGCTATTTCAGGTAAAAAAAGTGTTAAAACATATGCTATCAATATATGTCTAAAACTTTTTAAAGCATCTATGAATATTTTTTGGTGATACACTGGATAGAGCACTGGGCTTGGAATCAGTAAGACATCTTCCTGAGTTCAAATCTTGTGTTAAATACTTAATAGCTGTGTGATTCTAGGTAAGTCACTTAACCCTATTTGCCTCAGTTTCTCATGTGAATGAGGGAAGAAGTGGCAAGTCACTCCATTATTTCTGCCACAAAACCCCTAAAAGATGTTATGAAGAACTGAATACCATTGAAACAACTAAACAACAACAAATGAATACTTTCATATAGATAAAGTCTCTCTTCCCCACCTCTTCGCAGTATTTTTTTGGACTGGTCTTAAGGTTATTAATCAGTTTTGTGATTCTGATGCTTATGGTCACTTTGCTCTCAAAAAATGTGTAAGTCTTCAGTACTATTAACAATGAAATCAAATGCCTATTATAGTTATAGCTCTGGAACTCTAAGGGAATCTAAGAGGTCATTATCTAACTTCCTTAGTTTGTACATGAGGAAACTACAGCCCAGAGATTCTTTGACTTACCCAAAGACACAAGACCAAGTTTTAACCCAAGTCCAAGTTTTGAACCCTTACATTGTACCACATTATCGTCAATATTACAGTTTTATTTTTGCTGTCTTTATTTTTTTGCTATTGTATTTTTCTATTTTTGCTGATTGATGAATTTGAGGTTGCTTTGATTTTCATTTTTCTTATCAGAAAATGTGAGCTGCATTTATTTTTTTTTCTTGGTCACAGCTGCTGGAATACCATCTTAGTTTAGATGTTTGTTAAGCTGCCATGTCAGCTTCAAATTTTACAAGCTAATCACCAAAGAAGATTTGGAACATGGATCATTCAGATCCACAGAAAATCATCAAATTGTATTCTTGTTTGCTTTTTTGGCTATATTCTCACCAATTCATTTGCACAACCTGTTAGCAAGGAATAAATCTGGCTGTTTGATATTAGTCTTCCTTCTTTATTTTTAGACAAATGTGATTTTAAATAGTGAAAAAGCCAAGAGAAAAGTAAAATTTTATGAATTAATTCCATATTTGTGTGTGAAATTAAAACATTTTTAAAGACCAAATCCAAAGCTGGGTTAATAATAATTGTTATTTTAAAACCTTACCTTCTATCTTAGAGTCAATACTAATTATTGGTTAAAAGGTAGAAGAGCAATAAGAATTAGGCAATGGGAGTTAAGTGACTTGCCCAGAGTCACACAGCGAGGACATGTCTGAGGCTACATTTGAACCCAAGATCTTCAGCCTTGGCTCTCTGTTCACTGAGCACCTACCTGACCCTGTATTAATTATTAATAGGAGATTAGTATTGACTTGACAGACTAGGAGAAGACTATGGAATCCATTGTTTTGTTTTGTTTTTTAATTTAAACCTAGTTTTTGTTGCTCCTGATTTATTGCTGAAAGCCTTTGGAAATTATTATAATATAATACAACAAAGTTGATTAAAATATCTAGTTCATTATAAAATAGGGATCTTTATGACTTCTCCACTGTATCTGCTTTAAAGATTTGGAGGGTAACTCTGGGCTATACTGTAACTAACATTTTATAATACTGATATTTTATAATATGTAATGTAATAGTGTATTATATATAATTATGATATATATATGTATATAAAATAACTAATTTCAGGACATTTGTGG
>NW_025365596.1:0-2708 GCF_016433145.1 Gracilinanus agilis | reverse complement strand
CCATGTAATTGAAAAAAATAAAAATGAATTTTAAAAATGCTAAAGTATAGATAAAGACAAAAGAGAAATTCTGAAATGGAAAAAAGGAAAGCTGTGGCAGCTTGTGCTGACATCTCAATCCTCTGCTTGGTGAGATTACCTGCTGAGACAGAGGTGGGTAGAGATGAAGCTAAATATGCTTGAAACTAGAGAGTTTGGTGTGGCTGTTCCAACAGAGAATGCAAAAGGGCCAATGAAAGATGGACACTCTTAAGCATCAGCAAATACCCAACTGAAGATGGGGCTGGGGCAAAGAGGGCACAAGCACCTGAAGGTCAAATTCAGAGTGAACCTAATTGACAGTTTGATGATTACATCCAGCAATAGCCTACTCAAGCTTGAAAGCAAGAGGATTAAAACTTGATTTAGACAGAAAAGTCACAGAGGAAAACAGTAGGGAACAAAGAAGCTACTAAAAAGTCACAGAGTTGGCCAATACAATGAAGGCTTTGACAAGTTAATAAGAAGAACTATCCCTATCCCCTAGCCTAGAAGCTTATAATCAGTATCTTAAAATAAAGGGTTCTAAACAAGAAGATCAAATATACAACAGAGGCTAAAAAAAAAGGGGGGGAGGGAGAGAAACAAAAGGCAGGCTGATTAAAGACTAAGCAGTATCATCTAAATACTCTTAAAATGATAGGAAAAGGCTATCTTGTTTGGAATTGTTTGCAGAGGCCCAGAGCTGTCACTTCCCAACTAACTTCGTACAATTGTATTCCCACTTTAAGCCTGGTCTTTCCTCATTAGAACACAACCTCCTTGATGGTAGAGCCTATCTTGCCTCTCTGTATCTGTATCCCCCCCAAAGCTAAGCACACTCCCTGGGCCAGAGTAAGGGCTTAATAAATGGGCTGTCGAGCTGAGAATCAATAGCTGGGCTGAAAATATAAAGCTACCCTGGGCAACAACTCCAGTGGAATCAGTGATTCAAAGCATTCTGAACACTAATAAAATGGCTGACAATTCCAATGGTGGCATATGGACGAGTTTTTTTTTTTTTAAAAAAAAACTAAGTGTCAGTCCTCAGCTACTTTGTCTGTCCATCATCATCTAAAAGTATCCAAAATACACCATTCAATTCTGCAACATGCCTCACTATATATTGGATTTCACAGCTGCCAAAGTTGAAAACAGGATTATAAATTAATAAGATCTGACAGCTGTAATCCATCTAAATTTAACTGCATGCCAGGTAGAATTTGGCTTGCATCTGGAGAGTGAATGCTGAGCTTAACTTCAGATCACCAGCCTCTCACTTGCCTTTTAACTGAAAAGAATGCTTTCTTAAACCAAAAAGGAAGAGGCAATGAATGCCTCCTCCATGCACTCCACAGAGAAAAGGTTTCCACAGCAGAAAGCTGCAAGTAGCCAGCAAATACCTAGAAGACAATTTCCAGCCTGCAAGGCCCAACGTGGTGCTCACACTCACCAATGCACACGTCTATCTTCCCCTTAATAGATGCTTCATGAAGGGGAGTGTAGTTCCAATTGTCCCGGGCATTTGGATCTGCTCCTTGGCACAGCAACAGGCTCACAACTTCAGCATGGCCAAAAGAGCAGGCATTGTGGAGAGGAATCAGCCCACCATCATCTCGAGCATGGACATTGGCACCCATTTGCAGTAAGTGTTCCACCACATCTTTCCTTCCAAAACCTGAAAACAAAGAAAAGGATTATTTATATGCTGGCCATTTGTTGTTTCAAATAAGTAGACATTTAAGAATCTATATCAAAATATAAACAAAAATGACCAACTGAGTGATTTTTCTTACATAATGGAACAAAATTAAAATTTAAAGGAATAAAGTCAGGATCCCACCAAAATACCAGCTGTCCCATCTGACAAGATATGAAAAGAAAGCTCCTTTTTGGCTACTGGACAACATTCAAAGCACATCTTACATGTTTCACATCACCAACAGATACAGGTGCAGAATTTATACTGGTACATGCAACTTCTCAATCTTTAAGGGAAAAAAACCCACCTCTTTCCCTAACGTTCCAAAAAATTAAAACCCCAATCACTCAACTTCACAGAAAGAAGAAAAAGAAAACGGGCAAATTTTATGTAGGTGTGTGACCCTGGGCAAGTCACTTAACCCCATTTGCCTTAATCCACTGGAGATAGAAATGTCAAACCTCTCTACTATCTCTGACAAGAAAATCTCATGAACTAGGGCAACTAGGTGACACAGTGGATAGAGTGCCAGACCTGGAGTCAGGAAGACTCATCTTCCTCAATTCAAATCTGGCTCCAGATATTTACTAGCTGTGACCTCCTCACCTGTAAAAAATGAGCTGGAGAAGGAAATTGCAAACTATTCTAAGATCTTTGCCAAGAAAACCGATCACAAAGAATTATGGGATGACTGAAAATGAGTAACTGATAGAGACTGATACCCTGTGGTAAAATAGAATGTAATGGACTTCTGTACCAGCAACAATGCAATGACCCAGGACAATTCTGAGGGATTTATGGAAAAGATGCTACCCACATTCAGAGGAAGAACTACAGGAGTGGAAACACAGAAGAAAAACAACCGCTTGAACAAATGGGTTGATGCAGACATGATTGGGGATGTAGACTCGAAATGACCACACCAATATCAATAAGTCTTGATCAATGACACATGTTAAAACCAGTGGAAATGCGCATCGGCTATGGG
>NW_025365595.1:0-2860 GCF_016433145.1 Gracilinanus agilis | reverse complement strand
GATTTAGTTAACTACAAACTCAATATACATCAATTATATAGTGTGGCTCTCAAAAAAGTACATTTAATCTTAATATACTATATGAATTCTAGTTATTATTATTTATTATTGTTAGTGGAATGGGGGTCTGGCACATATTCAGACATTATTAACTTGTTCAGTTTGTGAAACTTCTCCATGTAGCAGATGCTAGGAATACCATCTGTGCCAGACCTTCTTTACATTAGGCTAGTGACCAGGTCATGGGAGAAAATATTCCCATTATACCTCTGCACAAAGGATATGAGACTAAGTATACCTTATATGCCAACATCTGTTGTAGAAGATCAGGTTAAAAATTTTTTTGTCAAATTCAGTGAGAACCTCCAAATTAAGTAAACATATACTTTACTACTCTCTGCTTTCAGTGCAAAAAAGGCAAGAGGTGCAAGAAATTATGACTAAGGATCAAAAAATGAAAGAAACCAAAACTCACAGGTGATGACAAAGCCTTATGCTTATGTATTATGAACACTTTTCTTTTTCAAAGAGTCAGAGGGGGCAGCTGGGTAGCTCAGTGGACTGAGAGCCAGGCCTAGAGATGGGAGGTCCTAGGTTCAAATCTGGCCTCAGACACTTCCCAGCTGTGTGACCCTGGGCAAGTCACTTGACCCCCATTGCCTACCCTTACCACTCTTCTACCTTGGAGCCAATACACAATATTGATTCCAAGATGGAAGGTAAGGATTTTTTTTTAATTAAGTTAAATTAAAAAAAAAAAGTCAGAAACCACTAGAAATGGCAAGCACCAAATAATATCACAAAAATGAAATTGACTATCATAATAGATAAGAAATGACTGATGTGGAAATTATCTCCAAATTAGCTGCCTTTGTACAGTCAACATTTTAGATCAAAGACAAAAAACAATACCAAATTAAAAGAATAAAAGTAAGAAGATACAGTATACAAATAAAATAACTGTAACCCAATCTATTTAAACCAAGTATCAATGCACAAAAAATAGGAAATAGATAAGCATCAACACATCATTTCTTAAGTATATGTAACCATTGTAAATGACTCCTCACAACACAGAACCCCAATGTGTTTAGAATTCATCTCAGTGAGCAAACCTTTTATCTCTTTTCTTATCAGAGACATATAGCAACCAATCAATTGATCAATAAATCAATAAAGCGTTTGTTGTGTCCACTATGTGACAGGCACTCTGCTAAGGGACAGGAATAAAAATGGAATGATTTAAACAACCTGTATTATCAAAGTTATATTCTAATGAATGCAGCAACAAGTATATAGCTATGTGTATATGGAATAAATATACAGAGAATAAAACCAAAGTTATTAAATAAAAGGTAATTTGTGGACACTAATAGTTGAGAAAATTGGGAAAAGTTCTCTGTAGAAAGTTATTATTGATCTGTGTTTTAAACAAAAAGAGGGATTCTCTGAGACAGAATGAGGAGGGGGATGCATTCTAGGCATGAAGATAGGAGATGGAATGTCTTGTGTAAGGAAGAAAATGGTGGGTAGGTGACACAGTGGATGGAGGACCAGGTCTGGAAAGAGAAAGATTCATTTTTCTGAATTTAAATCTGGCCACAGACACTTACTAATTGTATGACTGGGCAAGTCACTTAAGCCTGTTAGCCTCAGTTTTCTGATCTGTAAAATGAGCTGCAGAAGGAAATGGCAAACTGTTCCAGGATTTTTACCAAGGGATCTCCAAATAAAGTCGTAGAGAGTCAGACACAACTGAAATGAATCAACAACTACAAGTAAGAGAAAGAGATTGAGTAGGGCTAGAACACAAAGTACGATAAAGGGGAATAATGTACAACTGGAAGGATACATTGATGACAGATTGTAAAGAGCTTTCAAGAGAGAAGTTTGTACCTGATGCAAGAAGCAATCAGGAGTCACTGTAGTTTACTGAATACTAGAATAATATGGTAAGATCTGCACCCAACTTTTCCAGCAAGATAGACTGAAGTGGGGAGAGACTTGAAAAATGAAGACTATCTAGGAGGCCATAGCAATAATTTGAGCAAGAGGGGATGAGTTCATGAATTAAGATAAGAGTAGTATGAATAGAAAGGGTCAATTGTGAAGGATATTGTGAAGGCAGGGACAGCAAGATTAGGAAGGTGATTGGAGATGGGAGTTGAGAGTGAGGAGTTAAGGATAGTCCAATCATACAAAACTGAGAAAGTAGAAGAATGATGATACTTTCAACAGAAATAAGAAAATTTGCAGAAGAAAGAAAATTTGTTCATTGCAGAATGGGAATTCCAGAGGATATAACTGAAGGGGTAGGCTATGCTGGGGGGAGGGATATATGAGAGAACCAAGATTGAAGAGAAAGGGGATGGAAGAACAGGAGGTCAATGATGGAGATGGCTTTCTCTGTCTGGTGATTGATTAATGTAAGGATAGGGAAAGAAATAGGTGGTGGACAGTGACAGGGGAAAAATCAAGCTCACAGTCTCCAAAGGGGTTCTTGTTGGGCAAAGCTCAAGGTCTCTTTCTCATGCTTATCTTATAAGAAGAGGGAAAATATGGTGCGGGATCTCCTAGCCAGAAGGTAAGAACAATACTGGTTTGTTTCTAAAGTTTTATGAAGGAGGACAGTGGAAGAGATGATGAATAATATGCCTTTATAAAAAACTGAGAATTAATAGGAGGAAAATAAATTTACAGGAAGATTAGTGAGAGGTCCAGGTAAGCATTTCATCTCAAGGGCATTTAACAGAAGAATAACAAACAAAAAAAAGAAAAAAGAAAGAAAGAAGGAAGGAAAGAAAGAAAGGAGGAAGGAAGGAAGGAAAGAAGGAAGGAAGGGAGGGAGAGAGGGAAGGAG
>NW_025365594.1:0-1722 GCF_016433145.1 Gracilinanus agilis | reverse complement strand
CTAAAATGAAAGAAGGGGAGAGTAATGAATGTTGGAGGGGATGTGGCAAAATTGGAACATTAATGCATTGCTGGTGGAGTTGTGAACTGATCCAACCATTCTGGCTGGCAATTTGGAACTATGCTCAAAGGGCTATAAAAGACTGCCTGTCCTTCGATCCAGCCATACCATTGTTGGGTTTGTACCCCAAAGAGATCATAGATAAACAGACTTGTACAAAAATATTTATAGCCGTGCTTTTTGTGGTGGCAAAAAACTGGAAAAGGAGGGTATGTCCTTCAATTGGGGAATGGCTGAACAAAATGTGGCATATGCTGGTGATGCAATAGTATATGCAATATACTATTGTGCTCAAAGGAATAATAAACTGGAGGAATTCCATGTGAACTGGAAAGACCTCCAGGAATTGATGCAGAGTGAAAGGAGCAGAGCCAGAAGAACATTGTACACAGAGACCAATACACTGTGGTAAAATAGAATGTGATGAACTTCTGTACTGGCAGCAATGCAATGACCCAGGACAATTCTGAGGGATTTATGGAAAGGAACACTACCCACATTCAGAGGAAGAACTGCAGGAGAGGAAACAGAAGAAAAGCAACTGCTTGAACACATGGGTTGAGGCAGACATGATTGGGGATGTAGACTCGAAACTACCACACCAGGTACAACTATCAACAATTTGGAAATAGGTCTTGATCAATGACACATGTTAAAACCAGTAGAAATGCATATCAGCCATGGAAGGAGGGGAGGTCGGGAGCTGAAGGGGAAAGTAAGAGCATAAATCATGTAACCATGGTAACTTTTCTTAAAAATAAATATTAATCAATGCTTTAAAAAATTAATTAAATAAATAATATCAAGACCGACAGAAGAAACCAACTGACAGATGAACAAAAAAGTCACTAAGCAGGTAAGTTAAATAATTAGTGCTTGGTTTATTAAATACAGTCATATATTATAATTATACATTTTTGTTATTTAAACTATAAGTATCATGAAATTATGGTGTTTTTTTCTCAAAGTGACACACCACCTGAGTTATGCTTGTCTTTTTTGGTAAATTTTGACACACCAAGCTCAAAAGTTTGCCCATCAGTAGTCTATACACTCTCTTCCCTCTCTTGACTATTTGGTCAATCAGTATAGCCCTATACTACCCTGAAATCTCTTCCGGTACTCCTTTATCCTATGGTCAATCAAGCCTTGCCAAACCCAATCTGGATATACCTTCTCTTTTGTTCACATGCTAATGAATGGTACTGGAGAGTACTGACTCAGCCCACTAAAAACTGATGTTTCACCATTTCAAACTGGTCCTTATCAAGGAAATCCTTATCTTCCTTGTCAAATTTCCATCCCTGTCACCACAGCTATGATTCCAAAGCTTTTCCTTCTTCATTAAGCTTCCTCTTCCTTCTCAACTGAGAGTCTTCCTTCCATACTTCACTGAAAAAATCAAGGCCATTCACAGAAAGCTCCTTTTTCTCCTCTCTTTCCTTCTCACTTTACTTGGATGTCTTTTCTTGCTCGTTCCTTTATTCCTCCCTCCCCTGCAGAGGTGCCCCTTCTCTTTTCCGAGACAAACCTTCTACATGTTATACAATAGCTTATGTACATATAATAAGATAGAAATATTAATTTTATTAACATGTTTACATTTATTAATCATTTCATCATTAATTATCTATTATTAGGTATTACAATATATATCATATA
>NW_025365593.1:0-7589 GCF_016433145.1 Gracilinanus agilis | reverse complement strand
GAGAGAGAGAGAGAGAGAGAGAGAGAGAGAGAGAGAGAGAGAGAGAGGAAGAGAGATAGTATTAATTTCAACTGTTGGCAGTTGTAATTATTGGCAGTTGTCATTATTCTATGACAGTTACACTCTCTAGGTGTGGCATTTTGGCAGTTGGCTTCTGGTAGTTGACAGGTTCTTTTCTCTAGCAGGGCTGCAAAAGGTAACATCTTTGCCTCTCTCTATCTCTGTCTGAGTGAAAGACTTGAAGGAGTGGAGTATTTTCTTTTCCAATTTGGGAAATTCATTTATCTATTACTGTGTATAGATTGTTTAAACTCTGAAAAGACCAAAGAAAACCTGGTCTTTGATTTGGACTCTGAGTCTTTTAAAACTCAGAGTCCTAACCTGATTCTTGTTGAGACTCAACAGTTAGCCTTGGCTATCTTTATAACTTAAAGGTGAAGTTAAGAATTATAGTGGTAGTTTTAGTATTAATAGTATAAATTTTTGTTAGATTAGGAAGGTTTAGCATAGCCTGTAAACCACAGAAGAATGGCTCCTTGTGGAACCTGGGAGTTTGTTGGGTGGAGTTAGACTTCCTTAGAATTAGAAATCCTTTTACCCTTATAAGTGTTTTAAATAAAAAGTTTGATTTTCTATACAAGAGTATCTTTAGTGTTCCTTGAGCCTGGCCCTGAAGGGAAGTTCATCTTTGAGTTTCAATTCACTTTACTACTGAAGATTCTTTTGAATAACATTTATCAAAAGTATCAATAATCAATTTTGAACCTTTATTTTCCTCCTATCTTGCTCACCTATTTTATTTTTACATTAATCGAATTCCTTCAATTTCTTCTTCTCTTACTGCTATGGCTAGAATTTCTAGTAAAATATTAAAATATAATGGTAATAATAGGCATCTTTGCTTCACCCATGATCTTATTGGGAAGGCTTCTAGTTTATTCCCATTGCAGATAATGTTTGCTGACAGTTCTGGTTTAAAAAAATTTAAGAATGTTCCATTTATTTCAGTGTTCTCTAGTGTTTTTAATAGGAATGGGTGTTGAATTTTGTCAAGTCTTTTCTGAATCCATTGAGATAAGCATACAGTTTCTGTTTGGTTTTGTTGTTGGTTTTCCTAATGTTGAACCATCCCTGCACTCTTGGTATAAAATCCGTGTGGTCATAGTGTATGATTCTCATTTCATCTCTTTCTTATGGTTCCTGGATCCTTATGACTTAAGAGTGTCTCAAGTAGAACTTTGTACCCAGTTTCATCCATACTCTCTTTTTCTCCTGATCCTCATCTCAGATGATGAGCAAGTCTAAAAACTACTAAGAATATTTTTAAACACTTACTTCTGTCTTAGAATTAATACTAAGTATAGGTTCCAAGGTAGAAGAGCAGTAAGGGTAAGGCAATTGGGGTTAAGTGACTTGTCCAGAATCACATAGCTAAGAATCCCCTCAAAAAATTTAAATCAAGTATGGAAGTTAAGAGTACATCAGTTATTCAATCATTTGTTAAAGCTCTACTCTTTGAAAATCACTGCAGCAAGCTCTAGAGATATAAATAATAAAAAAATATATTTTATCAAGAAATTTCCTCAAGATGCATTGGTACACTTGGTTTCAACCCAATAGAAATAGATAGTGCAAATATAGGATTATTTGCACCAATTCAGTACCCCCCATACAAAGAAGGTGAGAGGTATACAAAGATATAAAATACTAAATAGAGTATGATAAATACACTGGACAACCACTTGCATGATGGCATCCTAAGTTGTTTACCACCAGAGAAGGAAATGATTGAAGCATAAAACTTTTCACTTTATTTTCTCCACAAATTATTCTCTAACATAAGCACCATGTGTCTTTTTTCATAACATGACTAGCATGGAATTATGAATTACATGATACAACATGTACAACTAGTATCATATTATCTACCATCTCAGAAAAGAGGAAATAGTAGGAAAGAGAACATTGCAAAATGTCAGAAAATGATCATTAAAATTATGTCTGCATGAAATCTTGAAAAAAATGTGAAAAATAAAACATGCCTTATCAAAAAAAGGTCAACTTTCCTTTGTCATGCCTTGCAGAAAAGTGTTGAAGGCCTTAAGCATAAACAGCAGATCACCTCAGACCAGTGTTCTATTGGAGTTTGTATGCCAGGAATCCCTAGTCACAGTTTTAGATATATCAAATGTTCCAGAAGATACTATATTTAAAGGTGAAATAGATATTAAGAGACCCAAGGCTGGCCTTCTCATATAATTTTTAAAATTGGGGCTGAGAAAGCTTTATTTATATTATTAGCAAAGTCACACAGGCCATAAGTAATAGGATATTCATGATATGATATTCAGATATTCTCACTCAAAGCTCATGTTTTTTCCATCATCCCATGATTCTTCACTAGCAGACAAATACAATGTACATTCTACTGGTTGTCCATTCTAGTGGCATTCCACTTTCTCTTTTTTTCTAAACCTTCAATATTATAATCAGTACTAAATATTGGTTCAAAGGCAGAAGGGCAGTAAACACTATACAATGGGGGTAAACTGATTGGCCCAGAATCACATAGCTAGGAAGTGTCTGAGGACAATTTTGAACCCAGAACCTCCTGTCTCTGGGCCTGACTCTCCCTATTCACTGATCCACCTAGATATCTCTCCCCCGTTTCTTTTTTTGGTTTACCTTTTTTTTCCAATTGCACATAGAAACAATTTTTGACAATAGTTTTCTAACATTTTACGATTCAGATTTTTTTCCTCCATCTCCCCATCCAGTTAGTAAATAATCTGATATAGGTTACACCTGTGTTTTTACACAATATATATTTCTTTATTGCTCATGCCATGACAGGAGACACATACAGTAAAAAACTGATGAAGGGAATAGAGTGGAAGATAGCATGCTTTGATATGCATTCAGATTCCTACAGTTCCGTCTTTGGTTGTGGATAGCATTTTTAATTATGAGTCCCTTCCCACTTATTCTTTTTGCTCCCAGTGAGAATGAAGAGTATTGTTAGAAGTGGGGCAGATAGGTGGCTTAGTGGATTGAGAGCCAGACCCAGAGATGGGGATGTCCTGAGTTCAAATTTGACCCTAGACAATTCCTAGCTGTGTGAACCTAGACAAGTCATTCAACCCCCACTGCCTATCCCTTCTCTGTCTTGAAACCAATACACAATATTGATTCTACTAATATTGGCATAAAATGCAAAGAGACAAATTTACACTAGCTATAACCATAATACTTCTTTATAGAGTTATTTATAACTGTTATAGGTTTCTTAATGAGCTACTGGACCCTACAGATCTTCAAGATGGTGTTTGATGACCACTTGTAGGTTATGATATATGGAGATTCTTTTCTTCAGGCAGGACTTTGAACAAATCTGCCTTCCATCTGTAAAATCATTCAATTTGGCAAAACTGTGAGCTTCAAACTTTTTTGGTCATAGAACTATATTGCTTTAAACATTGGTAATGTTCTTCAAATACATATATGTGTTTGTTTATGAATTATGTATATAAATTGCCATGCCCAAGATGTTTTGATTTTTTAAATAAATCAAATAAGATTTGATTCTAGGGTCAATAGATAGTAACTGGAACATATGGAAGATGTATTATGGATTGAGCTGCACTTTTGGAAAATCATTTTAGCAAATGCTTTGTTGACAATATATCAGAGAATAGAGAAACTTGAGGGAAGAATATCAACTAGGAGGTTATTGTCCAAGTACGAAGTGATAAGGTGTGTGAATAGAGAGAAAAGTAGAGGTATGAGTGATGTCATTGCCATAGATACGATAAGATCTGGCATCTGATTGTGTGGGATGAAGGAGAGTTGAGTGGTGGAAGATAACAATGAAGTGGCACATTATGTGGCACAGGGACCTGGAGTCAGGAAGATGTGAGCTCAAAGCCCACCTCAAACCCTTTCTAGCTGTGTGACTGGGAAAATCACTTAACTCGAATTGCTTTAGTTTCCTTATTTGTAACATGAGCTGGAGAAAGAAAAGGGAAACTGTCTACTATCTCTGCCAAGAAAACCCTAAATGGCATCTCAAAGAGTCAAACACAACTAAATGTCAAAACAAAACCAACAAGAACACTTTTGACTAGAAGAATGTTAGTTTCCTATAGAATAATAGGGAAGTTTGGAATAGGAATGGGGTCTCAGAGGAAAGAAATTGCAGTAAGTCCTAAGTTTTCCATTATAATGCACGTATGACTTTTAACTCTGTACTCTTTGTCCCACTAAAAATGAACAGTGTGTTGGCAGGAAGACCAGTGCTTGGGAATACAGAACCCATTCTTAGAGGTGCACCATCCTTAAGCCAAAAACTTATTGGAAGGTGAAGAGGAAAGAGGAATAATCTGATGGTGAGATGCTGCAACAGGTGCTTGGGAATTCTTAGGTCATATCAACACCTTCAGGAGCCAATACACAATGTAGATATTAAAGATCAATGGTTGCAGAGGGCAAAATGAGAATATGTTGAATGATAATGGGTAAAAGAGATTGTATAGTTATCTAGGAACCAAGTCCACAATTGGCTATGGAGATGAGGGTAGGTTATAAGTGAAATTCTGAAGATCTTCCCACCCTCCAGTTGGTTGACCAAATATCCTTTAAGATCATTCCATAGTCTTTTAGAATACAAGGAACCCACTTTAGACAATATCGTTATAAAGGATCAAATAGCCATATGAATATTGTTATCATTGGGTTAAATATTTTGCGTAATGGCAGGTTCCAAACAAATCAAAATATCATTTTACTTTTTGGAGCTATAATCAGAACTGCTTCCTTCTCTCTTGGAAGTTCATCTCTGCACAAAGTCCTGTGAGATTTTGGAGGAGGAAAACACATTTGAGGATGAGATTAGATAAGGGCCTATGCAGGAGGTAAAATTGGACCAGGTCTTGACTATGAGTATCACCTGGAAAGATGATCATGTATCGTAAAGCCTGTATATACCATTTTGTATATATATATATATATATATATATATATACATTATGTTATTATGTATATGATTGAAAATTGCTTTGCTTGTGTTTCCTCTCTCCAAGAAGAATTTTACTTCTTTTTCCTTTTACACAATGATTTTCAAATAGTAAATGCTTAACAAATGTCTGGTGGAATGAAGTAAATTATATTTCCTATTCATCTTCCACAGAGTGACCAAAATCTTCCTAAATCACAGGTTTGACATGGATTTTCCCTCCTCGAAAATCTGCAAAAGTTCTCTATCAACCCTAAAATAAAATACAAACTTTTTTATCTTAGCATTTTTAATATCCTTCACAGTTTGAGCTCAGCCAAACTTTCCCAACTTCATATATACCATGTTCAATCCAAACTAACTTTACTCTTTCCATATTTGGAGTTCTATATCTCTTCTTCGTTATATGCTGTCCCACTTACCTAGAATGCACTCCTTCCTTACCTCCACCTCTCAGAATAGATGGTTTCATTTAAGATTCATTTCAACTGCCCCTTCGTGCCCCAAACCTTTCCTCGTGCCCTTAGTTGTTAGTGTTCTCTTTTCTCCTCAAATTATCTGATAGGGACTTGTCTCTGGAAGTATTATGTTTCATCTTCCCAGTAGTATGTAATTTCCATGATGGTCAGGACCTGCCTTGTTTGGCCTTTGAATTATCCTCACTGAGGAGAAGGTCTTACATATAAAAGACACGTGGTAAATGCCTTCTGAAAGGAATTAAGTTGACCAAGAGCACTGTTTTCTTCATTTTAGAAAAGACAAGGCACATTCAGCAGTTGCATATAAAATATAGCTGTAATTTTTACCCTGTTTTGTGTCATTAATCCTTTTTTGGAAGTCTATGAACCCCATCTCAGAATCATATTTTACATACATAAAATAAAATATATTTGCATAAGAAAATAATTACATTGAAGTATAAAAATATTTTTAAAACATACTTTTAGCTCCCAGTAAAGATACATGATTTAAATGCCTCTGTTTTACAAAGGAGCACCTTCAGCAGGCAGGATGCTGTCTTGGAGCAAAGAAAAATACTACCACAGTAGCTAGCATTTAACCCAGGGCAAGGTCATAGTGTTTCCCCTTCTTCAGACCCAAGAGGAACAAAGGGTTAGCCTGGTCCTGATCAATTCATAAACCCATTAAGATCCAGTAAAAGAAAAGTGTGCTATCCCTCTGCCTCCAGACAGGGTAGAACTCAGGCCACCTCAGTCAGGGGTAGAGTTAATGTCTTTTCTGAAAGTTTTCCAGGGAGGAGGATGCCATAACCTCATCCATCTTCTTTGGCTTGTGTTTGAAAACCCTTGCCATCAGGACGTTATTTGCTCTATTCCTTCACAAACTGAACAAATGAACCCATCTTTTTTCTCTCTGGCTGTACATTGAGTTTCAAGCCTTGGGGTCTGACTGCCTGTTCAGAAACCCAGTTTCTCTGGCTCATCCAATTAAACTGAACCTGAACACAGGAATAATTAATGTCAGAACAATAGGCAAGGCATAATCTACTTTCCCTTCAAACAGTTCATTTATTCAGCTAATCAATAATCATTTTTAAGAACTTACTATACACTAAACACTGTGTTAAGTACCAGACAATACAAAGAAAGACAAAACCAGTCTCCACCCTTAAGGAATCCTCTTTCTAAAAGAGGAGACAATATATATACAAATTCATACAGTGTACAACATACAATGCAGTATTAATAGAAGAGAATCTCAGAGAGGAAGGCATGAGAATCCAAGGAAACTAAGAAAGAATTCCTTCAAGAAGGCACATTTGAGCAGAGTTTTGAAGTAATCCAGAGATTCTAAGAGTATGATGAGAGAGAAAGAGCATTCCAGACATGGAGCAGCTACTGACAAGGCATAGAGATACCAGATAGAGAGTGTTGGGTGGGAGGAACAGCAAATAAACTAGCAAGGTGAGCCCATAGAATATGAGGAGGTGGAATAGTCTAATAAGAAGGCTGGGAAGGTGGGGAAGGGACCAGCTCGTGAAGACTTTTAGTGACAATGGATTTTATATTTGATCCTACAGGGTAGAGGGAGCCATTGGAGTTTGTTGAGTATATATGGGGAGGAAGGATGATGGTAAAATGGACATGTTTATACTTTAGAGAAATCATGGTGGAAGTTGATATAAGAATTCCCTGAACCTGCTTAACATACTCAGGTGTGGAGAAGAAGAATAACTAGTATAAAATGTGCTCCATGATATCTCGCTAGAAGTCTACATTTTATTTGAGGTAGACACTAAAAAGATTTTTAAAAACAGAACACAAATTCAATAATACTTAAATAATAATGAAAGGCAGTTTGATACTAACTGCAAAATGAGGAATAGTGAGAGCTAGTGCCAAAAGGAATCCAGAGGGCAGAAGGATTCACAATTTAAAGGTATATTTGAAGGGACATCAAGGTGGCTTAGTGGGTTGAGAACTAGGCCTAGAGATGTGAAATTCTGGTTTCATAGCCTTAGACACTTACTAGTTGTGCGACTCTGGGCAAGTCACTTAACCTACATTGCCTAGTCCTTTCTACTCTTTTGCCTCAGAAACAATACACAGTATTAACT
>NW_025365592.1:0-10911 GCF_016433145.1 Gracilinanus agilis | reverse complement strand
CTCTCTCTCTCTCTCTCTCTCTCTCTCTGTCTCTCTCTCTGTCTCTCTCTGTCTCTCTCTCCCAGCATATCTATCTACCAGTCTGTCTCTTTATCTGCCTGACTGTCTGTCTATCTACCATTCTCTCTGTCTCTGTCTCTCTGTCTGTCTATCATTCTCTCTCTGTCTCTATCTCCCAGCATATTTATCTACCAGTCTGTCTCTTTATCTGCTTGCCTGCCTGCCTGTCTGTCTAGCTACCATTCTCTCTCTCTCTGTCTACCAGTCTATTTCTCTGTCTGTCTGTCTGACTGTTCCTCAGCTCTCCCCTCAGGGTCCCTCTTTCCTTCTCTCTCTCTCTCTCTCTCTCTCTCTCTCTCTCTCTCTCTCTCTCTCTCTCTTTCTCTCTCTCTCTCCTGATAGGCTCTAAATCACCCAATCTAGTCCTGAGCCCCCAAAGCTAGGGATAGACTGGTGCCAGCTAATTTGGACAGCCCCAACATGAAAGTCTGGGTGTATGTCTCTAAGTGTCACTGCCACATCATTCGCATACACTTTTATGAATGTGTAAAACAAGAGCCTTTGCCAGGTTATTGGTTGCCTTTTGGTGACTGCCTGGATTTCAGCAATACTATGAAACCCATGTAAATGGATTCCAAGTGCAATATACATGTAACTGCGTTGTATGTAAAGTGAGCGCATGTAAGTACATGCAACTGTCACGGATTCAATGTGTACATTGAATTGATTGTTCAGGATATATGCTTGAGCACATATGTGTAAAATGTGTGTCTGGGGTGGAAATGGTATGATGTTTAAAATATCCTCACAGTAATTATGTGTATATCATATGCATATACATAGAAAGTATATATGTGTGTATGCAACACCATGCATAAAATAGTTTGGTGTTTATGGTATGTATGACTGAATATGTGGCATGTCCATTTGGACATGTACATGTGTAGTATGCATGTATGTAATTTAGGACGAGGGAGCTTCTACTGAATTGTCAAGAAAATTCCCAATTAGGTCTGGATTGGACAAGATGATTGCTGAGGATCCATCCTACTCTGAAATTCCATGCTACTAAAATCAGGGTGACGGGCAGGGCAGGGGACCGAAACCCTGGGAGCTCACCTCTTTTTGCTCAGGAGCATGGCAGGGCAGAAACAAGGAAAAATGTGTGGGAATGGTTATTTGGCCAAGGTCAGCTGTGGCTTTTGGCCCAAGTCATTGTATACATGACTAAAGTCTGCTGAGGGCCTGGGGACCTGAGACGCATGGTTCCTGAACCCCTTCTTGGAGAAATCCGTCTGGTCTACCTTACGTTTGGGCCAAGGAAGGTAGAAGTTTCTATAAGAATCACTTCTTTGATCAATCCTGAAAGAAATAGATTCTGACAGGCCCCAGGAAACCTCCTGAAATATCTATAAAGTAAAACATATATATATTTTTTGACACGTTACAAGGGTCAGTGAGTGGAAAAATCACCCTAGAGTGATGTGACTAGAACTTGGTGTTGTCAGAAAATAAAAGTTCTCATTTGAGAACCTTGTTGCATACTCCATTAAAATAACTGAGGCCATTATCCCAGAGATCCTTTTTGTTCCCTCTTCTTTAGCTTGCATATTTCAGATATCTTCTCGCCACCCCCCCCATTATCTCTTTAAGAAAATTCTTACCTTCCATCTTATAATCAATACCATGGATTAATTCTGAGGCAGAAGATCGATAAGGGCTAGGCAATGGGGGTTGAGTGACTTGCCCAGGGTTACACAGCTAGGAAGTGTCTGAGACTAAATTTGAACCCAAGACCTCCATCTCTAGGGCTGGCTCTCATTCCACTTTCATCTCCATCGAGCTGCCCCTCTTCCCCCCAATTATTACTTTCTTACCCCTGTCTTAGATGAAGATTATTCAGGCTCCTTGCCAAGGACTACCCATTGATATGAACTCTTGATCAATCCTATTCACCCCCTCTATTATCTCTACTTTCTCCAGTTTCCAGTCTCCTTGTTTACTGGCTCCTCTTTCCTTCTTTCCTCCAAACATGCCCATGTCTTTCCAATCATAAAAAGCCCTCATTTGATCAGTCCATCTTTGCTAGCCATCATCCTATATCTCTCCTTCTCAGCTAAACTCCGTAGTTCATATAAGGTGCCTCTACTTTCCCTCCTTGAACTCTCTTCTAAACCTTCTGCACTCTGACATCATCATTCAGCTACAACCACTCTCTCCCAAGTGACCAGTGATCTCAATGGCCAGATCTAATGACCTTTTCTCTGCCTTCATTCTTCTTGATCTCTTTCTCTGGGAAGCCTTGGAGATGCCAATCATCCTCTTCTCCTGAATTCTTTCTCCTCTTCAGATTTTTTGTTAGTATTCTTTCCTGGTTCTCCCCTTAACCTATATGTCTGGACTTTGGTATTCTTTGTTAAATCTTCACCCAGATCATGCCCGCTAATTGTGTGTTTCCCGAAGATTCTTTCCCAGGATTTCCTTTCTTCTCCCTCTATATTATATCTTATTTGATAGCAACCATGGGTACAATGAATATCTCCATTCAGATGATTCCCAGATCTATAGATTGAACCCTAATTTCTTTCTTGAGCTCCAGTCTACACATGGCCCCAAAGTCTCTGGTTTAAACCGTGCCCTTTGTATTTCTTGTTGTTGCTTTTGTTAATTAAAAAAAACAACAACCCAACAACTGTGCATCTAGAAGGGAAGCAAGTTGTATTCTTCTTTAATGCCCCTTCCTCTTCCTCACATCCAAGTATGAATGGTAATAAAAATCTACAAGGGAAGGAAACCCAAGCCACCCTGCTTACCTATCTAGGAGCTTTTAAGATTCTCTTAGACTCCCAAAGAAAGACAGGATTGATTCATCATCATCATCTAGCACCACTCACTCCCCAGTCCAAGTTCATATTCAAAGCTTAAACACAGAGTACAGAAACAGCCTGGCAAAGGTACAAAGGAACAGATGCAAAGATTACAGTTATCAATTAAAGAGGGCAGGCCTGGCACCAACACAAAGAACCACATGGGAATTCTCGTGTGCTTCCAAGGGCAAGATTCCCTTTGGAAACTACCAAGGAAGGAACTTCTGGGCCTCAAGATGAAGAGACTGGTGGAGATTGTTCACTTCCAGCTCTGCTATTCCTCTCCCACTTTCAATCAGGTTTGGGATCCTTCCCCTTAGTTGGAAGGAGATCCAGAGGCAGAGGATGCCAGGGTTGAAGAAAAGAAGGGGCAGGGAAAACCCATAGATTTTTTTATTGTATTTTTAAAAATCTGATTCTGATAGGGCAGCAAAGTCAACATCCCAGAACGCTGAATGGCAAGGAGGGAAAGGGCAGCAGAAAATTTATGTGGGAAACTATAGAGAAGATAGTCTGACTTTGGAGAGCAGTTTTGGTGGGGAATTGCCCTGTTCACATGCGGTTGGGGTCCAATGCCCATAGGCTACTAAGGACTTCAGGGGGTCCCATGATCCTATCTTTTGGAAGTCATGAGATCTCTAGGCTATTCTTTTTCTGACTTCAAAAGGGGCAGCAACACCTAGATAGGAATACAGATGAGAAGAACTGTTCTTTGTTGGATAACAGGAGTGGCCCCCCAAAGCAGGAATGATCCTTTGCTGCATCACCCCCTCTCTGTTGGTCTGTGGTTCACAGTTCAATATTATATTCTTTTCTTTTTTAAACCCTTACCTTCTGTCTTAGTATACAATACTGTATATTAAGGGAAAGGGACTTGTGGTCCTATTAAAACTTAACCCTCTCTAAGAGTTCATACCACAGGTCATGTGTAAATATACTATATATAATACTGCATATTGGTTCCAAGACAGAAGAACAGTAAGGGCCAAGCAATAGGGGTTAAGTGACTTCCCCAGGGTCACACAGCTAGGAAGTGCCTGAGGCCAGATTGGAACCCAGGACCTCCCATCTCTAGGCCTGGTTCTATATTTACTGAGCCACCCAGTTGCCCCCTCAATATTGCATTCTATTCTCTTTTATGTGCTTCTTTAATTGAGTTTTGTGCATGTGTGTGTGTAAATTTTATTTCTCCAACCATACTGTGAGATTCCCCTAGGAAGGGGACCTTGCCTTTCTGGGGACAAAGACCAATTCCAGGCACATAGTAGGTAGATGCTCAATAAACCTTTGGGCAACATGAATCAACTGAAAAATTAAAATGCAATTAGGAATATTTTACAAGTCAGCACGCATGCCAGGTCAGGCAACAGGAAGGTGGGGGTGTTTGTCAACATGATTAACCTTTCCAAAGTTTCCAGGACTTATTTCTGAGCTTCTGCCTTGTCACGATTTTCTCATTATAAGGGAGTGGGTCTGCATCTGGCAAAGTGTCAGGCAGAATTAAATGCCTCCTATGGTCCTGGGAGTCCCTGCAATGTTCTATAAGGACATGCATTCTTTTAAAGCCCTTTGGGCATAATTCTAAATTGCCTTCCAGAATGGTTGGATCAATTTGCAACTCCACCAGCAATGCATTAGTGTCCCAGTTTTGCCACATCCCCTCCAACATTCATTACTTTCCTTCGTTGTCATGTTAGCCAACCTGCTAGGTGTGAGGGGGGGACCTCAGAATTGTTTAGATTTGCAATTCTCTAATCAGGAGGGGTTTAGAACACTTTTTCTTGTGATTATTGATAGTTTTGATTTCCCTGCAATGTTCAAGACAGATTCTGCACAGAAAGGAACTTGTGGACCTGATGAATCTTAACCCTCTCTAAGAATTCATGCCACAGATCATGTATCCACACACACACACACACACACACATACACACACGTTCACGCGCTCAACCATGAGACAGGGTGTTGGGAGGAGGGGAGAGAGAGGCTTAGGAGGTCTTCATGACATGCTGGAGTCTGGTGGTGGTTCTGGCACACTTGGCTGAGGTGGAGACAGTGGAGACAGGCAGTGTAAAAGGATGAGCATACTAGAAGTCAAGATGAGGTCAGAGGCAGAAGAGAGAGGTGACAGGAAGTGACCGACATAGGATGTGGCCTGCGTCTGGCGGCACTAGATGGCATGTTTCAGGATACACAGAACACAGAAGAGAGAAGAGTGTGAAGGGCTCGGCATGCAGAGACTCCAGCTGGCCGGGGGCCAGGCAGGCCACCCTTGGCGGGAGGGGGCTGCAGCTGTCCCAACGGCATCCCCTTCTTCGGGGGTGCCCAGTTCCCGCTCCCTGCTCCCCACGAAGGCATGGTGAAGATGCGTACGGCATGCCTCCATGCGCCATTTATACATCTGCAGTCCCTGGAAGATTGTTCTAATCAGGCATTTGGGGAAAATAAGTGCCAAGTCAGGCTCCCCAGGGTAGGATCTTAGTTGGAAGAGATCTTAAAAAAAACCATATAGGCCAGCTCCCCTCATTTTATTGTGGGGGAAACTGAGGCCAAGTAATCCAATAGTTGGCAAGTATCAGCCAAGGAAGCTGATCTTGAGTATTCTACTCCACCATGCTATTCCCTCATTTTTTTTTAAAGAGTTAGAAGGGATCTAGTCATGCATATCAATCCAGAGGCTGTGATTTGGTGTGAGATCCCAGAGCTGGTTAATTATAGAATAATAGATTTAGAGCTGGAAGGAACCTTAGAGACCACAGGATTCAACCCTCTCATTTTACTGACAAGGAAACAGGCCCAGAGAGGCTAAGTGAACTTGTCCAAGGTCATATAGGTTGTAAGTGGCTGAGCCGGGATTTGAATTCAGATCTCTTGACTTCCAAACCAGCATTCTTTCCACTGTGCCCTGTCCTGGCTGAAACCAAGATGGCACTGGGCCTGGTGTCCTTACTCAATTACCCTTAGTTAAGAGGTGAGGACGAGGGGCAAGTCCAAGCCCTGTGTACCTTTTCTATTAGCTGCTACTTCTTTAAGGACAAGGCAGAAAACCTTTTAGCTGCCTGGAAAACCCCTTCAGTTACTTATCAGAAAATCCATCATTGGGGGAGCCAGCCTGAATAGGAGATGGAGGTCTGTGTCCTCCTCTGGCTTCCTTTCCTTAGGCCAGGTTATTGGAGGGTCCACGGCATGCTGAACCACATTAGAATGAGAGGAGGTGAGGAAAATGGGGGTTAGAAAAAGGAGGAGGAAAGAGCTAAGAGAGAGAGAAAGAGAGAGAGATTGGACTTTGGAAAAATAAGTGAAATTCTTGATCTCACAGAGGCAGCCACGAAAGGAATTTAAATTTTGCATCCACAACCAGCCAGGCAGCCTTTGCTAAGGGGATAACGCTCCCAAGCCCTTTCTTAGGGGGAATTTAAAATAATTCAATGTTAGGGCTGGGAAGATTTCGAAAAATCATCAAATCCAAAGCCCCGATTTTACGGATTGCTCGACTGAGACCCAGAGAATCCAAGAGGCCCGCGGTTACGCTCCCGCCTCACCGTTGTGGCAGAGCGAGGACCAGAAGCCAGGTCCGGCCCAAAGTGACTTACCAGAAGCGACTTAACGCCTCTACTTGGCCTCTCTCTCACTCTGCCCTGCTCTTGCCCTGGCCTCCCCCTACACCAGGGGTTAAGGCTTCAGGAGCTAACCCACCGTTCCTTTTGGGACTCGGCGGGTTTCCAAGCAAGGAGGCCTGTGGGATGGCAGACCCTTCCGTGCGGGGCGGCCAGCAGAACTCACCATTCATCTGGGAGGGAGATAAAGAGTAGTCCCGGTCTGGATAGCGCCTGTCTGGTTTCAGGCTTCTACTCTGCCGGCCAGAACCTTCCAGCATGTTCACGATCTCACTCCGGTCAATGTTCCTCAGGGCCGTGTAAAGATTTTCCACTGTCAGGGGAGAAGAACAGAACCTGGCGTTATGTGAAGGAATGCTCCAAGGGAGCCACCCTCGTAGAGCGTGGCTAGCGAGGGGGACCCCTGGGGGTTTGAGGATCCTGCTGGAGGTGTTTGTACAGGGCGTGGGGAGACGTGGGAAAAGAGGAGATCTCCTGGGGAGGTAGGAACACCCTCTGCCAGAATCTGGAACAACCCTCTCTCCAGACAGTGGCGCTTCACACTTTGGCAGATTATGCTCTGCGCCCACCCCTTTCCACACGACAACTTCTTAGTGTCTAATGGGCAAACTCCGAGGAAAGGATTCTCTGAAATTCTGCTCCCCAGGAAGCTGAGATGGCAAATGTGAATGGCCACAAGCTCCACGATGGGCTTTTCAGAAGGATGTTGGCTTTGGCCAAAGAGATCACTCTGGGCACAACTACGTGTGAGCAGACTCTTCTCCCCCTGGGATTAAGGACGGGCACCTATCCTATCCCTGGCTCTTCTTGCCAGGGTGAGATCCAACTGGTTCTGAAGCGAAATCTCAAAGAGCTCAAACTCCAATCATTTTTAGGCTTTCTTCTCACCGAACATTTTGGTATCTTTTTCATTGTTTCGAGAAAGTGAGAGAGCCTGGGACCAAGAGTCCTCAATCTCTGGGCAGGATTCCCTGGGCAAATGACCCAAATTCTTTTGTCCTAATCTCAGGGCAAAAGATCCTGGCAACCTCCTGCCTTCCTTCTTTCCTTCCTCATCCACACCCCTGTTCAAAACTTGTCAGTGGCTCCTCTTTGCCTACTAAATAATCTTGACATTCAAGGCCCTCCACAGTCTTAGCATTCAAGGTCACCCTTTCTGCAAAGCCTTCTATCATCCACTCTCCTCCCTTCTGTACACACTTCTGTACACACCGGGTTCTGCGTACCCTTTATAATTCCTTCTTCCCTTTTGTGCCTTTGCCCATGACGTTCCTTCTGCCTAGAAAACCCTCCTTTCCCTTCCAGGCCCGTTAAATTCCTACCCCTCCTTTAACTGTCAACACCGATGACATCTCCTTCATCTTTGTCTTTCTTGATCTCCCTGGTTGGTCATGCTTTCCCCTGGGTCCCCCAACCTTGGACTTCACATAGCACCTTTTGCCTCTTTCTAATGTACTTATTTATTTATCAGAGGGCCATATTTCCTTGTTAGAGTGGATATTCCATGAAGGCAGGGATCCCATTTTCTTTAAACTTAGCACCCAACACAGTGTTCTGTGCCACACAGACTTCAAATAATGTTTGCTAAATCTTAGTGAAATTAGAGAGAGAGACACACACAGAGACACAGAGACACAGGGGGAGAGAGACACAGACAGACAGCAGACAGACAGACAGACATTGGGAATGTGTGTATTCTAGTTTTCTGAAAGGATAATAACACAGAAAGAGCTTGTGGCAAGAACAACCTGAATGAACACAGGGTGGGGATAATTTTTGCTTCCCAAACCTGGGGTAACCTTTGGAAAAGGAAGGCTTCCTTAGCCCAGGGATACTGACTCTTGGCATTTTTGCCTTCGCGGATGACCCAGAGGTTCAACAGGGCTGAGCTCTGTTCCAACAAGGAGTTGGGGTTCTCCACACGTATCCTGTTGATGTCTTCCACACCAAACTGCAACTCGCGAGCCAATTCTGCAAAAGAACACCCCCAAATCATGAGTGGAGTAAGAGGTTCCCATGAACTCACAGGGCACCTCACGACTGCCAGACTGAATGAAGGGGGGAGGTCAAAAAAGAGGGCTCTCTTTTGGGTCACATGATCAGAGATCTAGAGCTAGAAGAGAGCTTGAACATCATTTAGTCTGACTCCTTCCTTTGGTAGATGAGGAAACTGGGAAGGGGTAAGTGACTTGCCCAAGGTCACTCAAGGTAGTAAGTGATGGAGATAGGATTCAAACCCGGAGCTTCTGGTGTCAAAGCCAGCATTCTTCCTATTGTCATCACATAGCACCATGTTGGCTTTGCGATTTTTTATTGTGAGATGGAGATTTACAATGCACACGTCTCCCTTTCGTCTTAAGCATGCCCTGTTACAGATGGAAAGATACCTTGGAGTTCATCTAGTGTGACTCCCTCACTTTGTAGGAAAGGAAACGGAGGCTTTAGGAGACAATTGACTTTAAGAGGAGCATTGGTGTGAGTGGAGAAAGCACTGGATTAGATTAGAAGGGCTGAAGGTCTGCCCTTGATGACCAGCTCTGCCATGTGCCCAGCTGGGTGGCCTGGCCAAGAGCTCATTCTACCTCCTGAAACTTTTCATCTGTGAAATGGGAAGAATAACACTTGGACTACCAACTTCAGTGAATTGTTCTGAGTCGAATGGAATAGGTATGCAACTATATGTATGTGTGTGTGTATATATATACATATATATATACATATATGTTCACATAAATAAGTTAAAATTATAATATGTTGGGGCAGCTAGATGGCTCAGTGGATAGAGTGCTAGGTCTGGAGTCAGTAATGGGTTCAAATCTGACCTCAGATACTTCCTAGCTGTGTGACTTTGGGCAAGTCACTTAGCACCACATCCCTAGTCCTTAACACTATTCTGCCTTGATTCTAGGACAGAAGGTAAAGGTTTATATACATAAATTATATAGAAATATAATATATAGAGAATGTGTACTATATCATATATGTACATCCTATATATAATATATGCAATGTGTAATATACTACATACTCTATATATCATATATATTTTGCAAGATATAATAGGTATAATTATGTACTATATTTACCTGTATGTATAACATCCTATATAATACATATATATGTATGTATGTGTGCATAATATACTATATATGAATAGCATATAATATGCTATGCAACATATTGTGTTTAAATATATAATGAACATAATACACATATATTATTCTGTATATATGTATAATATGCTATATTACATATGCATATAATATGGTATACATAATACACTATATATGTTTGTAATATATTATTTATACTATATGTAATATAGCATTTATCTATTGGTGTACACCTGTGATTTCACTGGTAAGGGAACTTCCAGTGAGGAAACTCCCTCTATCAGAATAGAACAGTGCCTACCCTGCCACTTAGAGAGTCTTAGCCACTTGGGGCATTGGGAGATTAGGTGACTTGTCCAGGATCACACAGCCATTGTGTCAGAGGCAGGACTTGAACCAAGGTCTCCTCAAATCTGAGACCATGTCTTCTGCTATACCCATTTTGCCTCTCTCTAAAATATATCTGTACACATGTAAGCAATATATTTGTGTAGACATATGCAGCACACAATAAAATAGACATGTACAACATGCCCCAAACAATACACATATAGCACAATACTATATATATATATAATATGCACAACATAACATATATTACAGTACACATATGATATATACAAAACAATTTATACATATATAATGTAATATGTACATTATATATATCACATCTATATTATTATGTTAATATTTACTAAGATCATATGGATAGTAGCAGAGTCAGGACTAGAACCCAGCTCCCCTAACTCTCAGTCCTGTGAGCTCTCCACCAGGCCATACTGCCTCATGTCCATCTTGCCACATGGAATCTATTATCTCACACACACACACACACATGCACGCAAACCTTAACAAAACTCCATACCCAACCAACCTATGAACACTTAGGTAACACTCGATTTCTATATTTACATTTCCTCAGGGGAAAGATTTGATTTACATTTAAAACGAAAATGTAAAGGTATCAACTTGAGTTCATTTTTATTCCTGTTTCTTCTAAGTGCTTTGAGAGGGAGAAGAGTATTAAAGACTCATTTCAAGGATGAGGAAGCTGGAAAAGAGAGAAAGGAAACACAGTGAGAGAGAAAATGAGATTAAAGAAGAGAGAGAGAGAGAATAAGAAAGATGAGAAGCAAAATGGGAAATAGACTAAGGAAAAAAAGTCCAAGAGATAATGAGAAGACTTCAAGTGCAAGAGAAGGAAGACATGATGGCAGCTAAGGGGAAAAGAATAAGAAACAGAGAGAACAAAAGAGAGCAAGTGAGAGAAAACAAGAGCAAGAGGGAGAGAGAAAGAGAATAAAGGAAACAGGGA
>NW_025365591.1:0-8669 GCF_016433145.1 Gracilinanus agilis | reverse complement strand
CTCTTCCCCCTCTGCCCCTGCCCTCTCTCCTTTTCCCTCTCTTCCCTCCTCCCTTGATCTCTCCCCTCCCTCTGCTCTTCCCTCCTCCCTTCCCCCTCTGCTCTCTCCCTTTCCCTCTTGCTCTTTTCTGCTTTCCCTTCCATTGCCTTCTCCTCTTCTTTCTGGCACTTTTGCATTCAAATGTAGTGCCTAGAACTCAGTTCAGTACAATGGCTTAACTGGGCAGAGTACAGCCAGACGGCTGCTTCCCCTCCTCTAGAAATAGGACATTTCTTAATCAACGCAGCCAAACATTTGTTGTTGTTGGGTTTTTTTTTTTTGGTTGAAATTTTTCTCTGGACTTTCAGTGGACTTGTGGTCTATTAAAACCTCCAGATCTTTTTCGTAGAAACTGGTGACTAGCCGTGCCTTCCCCATGCTGCTGTTGTAACGTGGATGGCTGCACCTTGGTTGAACCTGGTTGCTGGAAAGGTGTAACGCTGTTCGTGAACCTTTCCTAATTTTCATCTCGTTCTTCTGGGACCCCGAGTCTGTGGTCCAGTCTATTCCCTTGGCCTCACCACCTCCTTGCTCTGAGCCACAATGAATTGTCTCTTGCTCCTGGGCCAACCCTTCTGCCAGGATTGGGGCTCTGAGCCGGGCTGGCCCCGAGGAGACACCTTCTCCCAAACTGGCTGGGGAAGGGGCTGCTCATCCTGGAGGGAGGGAGCAAATGCAGGACTCAAAAATGTTGAAAAGAAACGGCCATTTTGCCGTGTGATTGGGAAATCTCTAATCCAATAAATAACATTTCTGTTAAAAGAAGAAAACGAGTCCTCAGAGCCTCCCCAAGAAGTGGAGACGGCCTGGGAGGATTAGTTCTGTCTCTGAAAAGGGACCTAAGAACAGCCACCAGCTTGGGGCCAGGGAACAAGTCTGCGTTTGGAGTCGAAGGTTCGAATCCTGATTCTTTTACTTAGTCGCTATAAGACCGGGGGAGAGTCAGGTAACTCTCTGGGACCCCCGGGCCGCTCATCTGTGAGAGGAGACCATTGAACGAGCAAGACCCCTGATTCTGGGCTCTCCTGGGTCCTGTTCCTGGGGGCTGGGACTTCTTCCCTCAAGCAGGCTTGGCTGCTTTTCCAGGTAGGGTTTCTGAAAGCACATGAGGATGCGCATTCAAATCCTGACTCCCAGCCTCAGTTTTCTCATCCATGAAATGAGGGGCTTGGGCTAGATGGCTTCCGAGGCGCCCATGACCCAGCCCATAAGCGGGGAGTGGGGGGGCTTATTTCTGGGGTCTCATTAGAGCGCTCAGAACGATTCACACCCCCCTCAGACTCTCCAAGGGAGCGCTAGTGGCCTGCCCTGCCCCCCCCTGGGCTTGGGGAGCAGCAGAGGCCCCCCCGGAAGGCGCCTATCTCTGGTGTCTCAGTAGGTGTTTGGAGAAGGGCGGGGGGGGGGGCAAAGGTGTCAGGAAAGGGAATTAGGCAGGAAACGAGGCCTCGTTTAGCTCAGGCTGGCATCGGGGGCTCCTCTGCCGGACCCAGGGGAGAACTGCATTTCATAGGACCGGCTCCTCTGGGTTTTATTGGGAGAAGGGGCTCAGGACCTAAATAAGGGGATGAAGAATGGCCAGGGGCCACCTTTCCCGCCTCAAAAATCCCGTCTATTGAATAATATATTATTATTGTTAATATGGAACAGAAATTGATATTGTGAAATTGGACAACGACATGCACGACAGAAGGATGTCTATGAGTGAATCAGATCCTTTGAGAGGTGGAAGGGGATGGCCGTGGGATCCGCCTTATCCAGGAAGTCCCCCACCCCGGGGGAATGTGCCTGACGGGGACTGGCCAGTATTGGCCTGAAGAGCTCCGAGGCAGGGCTGACGGCCCATTCCATTTGGGGACAGTCCTCCCCACTGGAAGGATTTCCCACCATCGGGCCTCAGTGGGCCTCTTTGCCTCAGTCATCCTCTCTCTACGCATCTTGAGCTAAGTTTACATTTTTATTTCTCATTCAAAGATGGCGCCCGTTGGCTCTCTAGAATGGAAAGCCCTGGAGGGAAGGGAGGAGTTGGGTTTTGTTCTTGTATTTCTAGAGCCTGGTATGAGGCTTGGTGCAGAGTATGGAGAGGGATCCGGTCCACACCTGGGTTTTCACTGGTAATGGGTATTTCCTGGGGAGGAAGCCCCTTCCACCAAGGCAGGCCATTCCCTTGGACTCTAAGACTTATGGCGTTTAGGGAGCCTCCTGGAGTACTCAGGGGTTCCTTGGCCTGCCCAGCATCACACAGACTGCTTGTGTCAGAGGGGAGGTTCGAACCCAGGTCTTCCTGGCTCTGAGGCCAGCTTTCTTCCTCTATTTTTTGATACCTGTAGGGTCTGAATGAATGACGAAGGTATTGTCAGGCAGAGCAGACTTCCATATTGGTCCTCGTCCTAAGACAAAACCAAACCCGGCAAACAGAACCGAAAATCCCCGGATGTAGGCTTTGATCCCCATCAGACTCCATCTTCTTTCTTGAGCTGAGCCGGATGGAGGAATGAAGTGGCCTCCAGGAATGGGAAAAGACCCAGAAAGGGGCTTCTGGGAATCGAGGAGACCCTAAGTCAGCCATGCAGTCTATCATCAAACACTCACCCAGTGCCCGCTAGGTGCCAGGCACACGTTCATGCTGGGGCTCTGAGGACGTGGCCGAGGGACTGTCCCTACTCGGAAGGGCCCCCAAGGAGGCGAGGTTGGCCCGGGCTCTGCTCCCTCCAACCGGTCAGTCTAACAATGGGGATCTTTGTGCCTCCTGCGTGCCAGCAGGGGCCACTTCCCTCTGGAGGCTCGCTTTCTTTGAAGAGTTTCTTAAAGCCTCGAAAATCCCAAGACCTGGTTTGGAGGCTCCGTCTTGGCCTTGAAACCTTGGCGTGGGAGGCTTTGGGGGCCAGCTTGAGTGGGTGGCCTTGCTTAGACTAACACACTCTCCAAACACTTCACAGGGCTTCAATGGAAATGGGGAAATGATACTCGGCCCATTCAGCATCCTGTTGACTCAGGCATAAAAGCTGTTTCTTTATCTTTTCTGCAAATATTGACGGAGATTAATAGGCTTGCCTGGAACTCCCCTCCCCACCCGGGCCTCTCTTCAAGTCGCTTTAGATCGATAAAAACCCTCCCAGTTGCCATTTGGAAGGTTCCTAGAAGAACCCCCAACGGGATGTCTCCAGCTTGAGCATCTCACTGTTCTGGGCACCTGGGCTTTCCCCAAGCCTTCCCTTCCTCTCAGAAGCTAGCCTATGGCCAGACCTCCCCGTTTGCTTTACTTTGATTCAATCAATCAATCAATCAATCAATCAATCAATCAATTCAAAGCCCCAGTACAAAGCCCTCAGGCCAATTTATGTAGTCTGTGTGTAAGCATTGGGGATCCCAAGGCAAAGAATGAAAACAACCAACAACAACAACAACAACAACAACAACAGTAATAGCTAACATTTATAGCAATGATTCCCAAAGTGGGCACCATCGCCCCCTGGTGGGTGCTGCTGGGATCCAGGGGAGCGGTGATGGACACAGGTGCATTTATCTTTCCTATTAATTGCTATTAAAATAAAAAAAATTATTTCCAGGGGGCTAAGTGCTATTTTTTCTGGAAAGGGGGCATCAGGCCAAAAAAGTCTGGGAACCCCTGATTTATAGTATTCACGATGTGCCACTCGGTGCTAAGCACTAGGCATGGAAACTCAAGCCAAAAGAAAGACAGCGCCTGCCCCCAAGAAGCTTCCATTCTAAGCTACTGGAGATTCCTGGGGGGGAAATGGGGCATAAAAAAGAGCTGGCAAGGAAGGGAGGAAAAGAAGGCACCAGAGAGGAGGCTGGTGGGAAGTGTGGAGAGCTTGAGGCCCAGGAAGCCTGCTGAGTTGGGTCTGATCCCATAAGGGAGGCCCCAGAAGGAGCAACCTGACTCCTTTCCAACTCTCAGATTCTGTGGATCTGTAAATCCCATGAAACAGTCCTTCTTGTCTTTGTTTGCTCCATGAGGAGACGGGGAGGCTGGCACAAGGCAATGGACTTGGAGTCAGGAAGCCCTGGGTCCTTGTTCCTTCCCAGATGCTCACTATCCATGGCTGCTGGGAAAGCCATTAATATTCTCCCAGACTCAGTTTCCTAATCTAGAAAATGGACCATCACAACACTTCCTAGCAACATTGCTACGAGGAGCAAATGTAAAGAACTGCAATCCGTGGATTGTTGGGGTCCCGAAGCTGGAAGGAACCTCTGAGGCCATTTGGACCGGCCTCTTTCTTTTACAAAGGAGGCGACTTGTCCAAGACCACACAAGTACTAGGCTCCAAGACAAGATTTGAATCCAGGTCCCCTCATTCTAGAACTGAACTCTTTCCACTGAACCACATTGCCTCCTCTTGGAGGAATGTGCCATGGTGGATAGAGCTTGATTCTGGAGCCAGGAAGATGTGGATTTACTTCCTGCCATAGATTGTTGCTATTCAGTCGTTCCAGTCAAGTTCGACTCTCCACGACCCCATTTGGGGTCTTCTTGGCAGAGATCCTGGAACGTTTTGCCATTTTCTTCTCCATCTCATTTTACAGATGAGGAAACAGAGGCAGACAGGGGGAAGTGACTTGCCCAGGGTCACACAGCTAGGAAGGGTTTGAGGCCAGATTTGAATTCAGGAGGATGAATCTTCCCAACTCCAGACCCGGAGCTATAGCCAGGGAGCTACCCCAGCTGGCTAAGTGACCGAACAAGCCTTCTTGTCCCAAGCCCAAGTTTTCTCAGCTTCCAAGTGAAGATGAAGGGAGGCGATCAAATGTGAAAACTTGTACAGAAGCTCCACAAACTGGAAAAAGCTAGATCGGTGCTAGCAGCTTGTTAAATAAGAGAATGCACTTAAGGGCATCGTGAACTCTAAATCATCATGTAAAGAGGAACGTTCTTTTCTCTTCTCTGCCAGTAATACAGTGAAGACAGAAAGGGAGACAGAGCCCAGACCTATGGAGATGGTCCTGGAGAGCTGAAGTTGGAAAGAGTTCAAATCTTACCTCTGACACTTAGCAGCCGAATGACCTCGTGTGAATTACTTCAGTTTCCTCTTCTGTGAAATGGGAGGGTTGGACTCAGGGACCCCTAAAGCCCCTTCTTGTTCCAAATCCATCATTTCACCAATACGTGCCTCAGTTTCCCCATTTGTAAAACGAGCGGGTCGTCCTCGATGGCCTCTGAGGAGGTCCCTCCCGGCTCTAAATCTCCGACTCGCTAAACCTTGGAAGTGGAAGGAATCCGAGGGGGCCCCCTCTCCCCCTCTCTGAAACGTAACGCTCGGCTGGCTGACTTTCAGAAAAAAGAGCCGTGCCAGGGAAGCGAGATGAAGCATCATTCGCAGAAAATGAAATAGCAGCAGACACAAACAGTATCTGTTTCCAATAAAACATTTCTGCAAAGCACGGAGCGTTAAGTCAGCCTGTGCTTGTAAGCTACGGCTAGGGCTGCCTTTCCCTTCAAAAACCCAACAACGAGGCAAAAGGCAGCAAACCTCAAAGCTCCCATCCAACCCGCCCAGCAGCCTTTGCCTTTCCCGGGGCGCCTTGGAGGAGAGGACGGAGCTCCTTCATGTGGTTCTTCACTGCAGACTGCAGGAAGGACCTTCAGAAAGGGTCTGCCCCTGCCTCAGACGGATCCTTCTGCTCTTGGCCGGAGGGGCGGCGTGGCTTTAGCTGCCTCCCCCCCCAACCCCCCCAAACACGCACCCAGAAATCTCTTGACTTTGACCTTGAGAAAACTTGAAGTCCAGGGATGGGCTGAGTCTGTGGACTGGCTCCCTCTTGGGCTGTGAGCATTGGGACCCTCTCCGGTGAGGGAGAATGGAAGGGTGGAACCCCTGAACCCCTTGTCCCTCCTTCACTCCCCCACCCTTGGGAGTCTGTCCCGGGGCCAGAAATAAACCACAGGTCTGACCCTTGAGGACAGGAAGGGTATCATGGCCTTCGAAGACCCGGTTGAGAGACAAATGGCCCAAGGTGCCTCCCATGTTCCTTTTGGGTAGGAAAATTGTGGCAGAACTTGGACTCCTTAGAGGCAGGTGGATGAAGGGGCCAGAAGGCTAGAATTGAAGCAGGAAGACCTGGATTCAAATCTCACCTCCGACATTTTCTAGCTGTGTGACCTGGGGGCAAGCCTGGAGTTCTTGGAGCTCCATTTCTCTAGTCTGAATTTGATGACCTCTGCGGGTCTTTGACTGAACAAGTAGCCAGTCTCTGTGACCTAGTGACTGGCAGCCAGGAAGTCCATCAGACAAGTATTTATTAAGCGCCCACTGTGTGCCGGGCACTTAGCACGGGAGATGCAAAGACAGATGAAAATATAGTCCCCGCCCTCAAGGAGCTCACAGACTAGTGGAAATAATTGACAAACAAGCTTTACACAAGATAAATTGGAGATAAACGGCACAGGGAAGGCACTAGCCTTAAGGGGAAGAGGAAGGAAAGATCTGAGTTCAAATCTAGCTTCTGTTTGTGGCCGCATATGGTTAACTCTGGACCTCACTTTCCTTTCTTTGAAGCTCTCTTTATCTCATTTCATCCTCCTAACAATCCTTGGAGGAACTTTTTCACAACCACAACTTGTTCAGCCATTTCCCAAGTGATGGGCATCCCCTCAGTTTCCAATTCTTTTTCACCACAAAAAGAACTGCAATAAATATTTTTGTACAACTAGGTCCTTTCCCCCGTCTTTGATGTCTTTGGGATACAGACGCAGGAGTGGTATTATGGGTCAGGGGGTATGTACAGTTTTAGGGCACGGTTCCAAACTGCTCTCCAGAAAGAGGTTGGATCAGGTCGCAATTCCACCAGCAATGCATTAGTGTCCCAATTTTCCTTCGTCTTCCTCAACATTTATCATTTTCCTTTTTAGTCATGTTAGACAATAGGATATGTGTGAGGCGTCATCTCAGAGTTGTTTTAATTTGTATTTCTCTATTCATTAGTGATTTGGAATATTTTTCATATGGCTATTGATAGTTTTAATTTCTTCATCTGAGAACTTCCCGTTCACATCCTTTGACCAATTATCAATTGAGTAATGCTTTGTAGTCGTATACATTTGACTCTGTTCTTTACATATTGGAGAAATGAGGCTTTTGTCAAAGATACTTGCTAGAGTTTTTTTCCCGCTTTTTATTTCCCTTTTAATCTTGGTTGCATTGGTTCTGTTCATACAAGGCCTTTTAAATTTAGTATCATAAAAATGATCCATTTGACTTCTTGTCATGTACTTTGTCTTATCTGGTCATAAATTCTCCCCTTACATCCTTAAGACTGATAGGTAAGCTATTCCATGTTCCTCTAATTTGTTTATGATTTTACCTATTATTTAAGTATCTATTTTGACTTTATCTTGGTGTATGGTGTTAGATATTGGTCTATGTCTAGTTTCTGCCATATTGTTTTCCATTTTCCTACCAGTTTTTGTCAAATCGTGAAATCTTCCCCTAACAGTTTGGATCTTTGGGATTATTGAACACAAGTTATTATGATCATTTACTACCGTGCTGATTCCCTAACACATTCTATCATCTACCACTCTGTTTCTTAGAGAACACCAGATTGTTTTGTATGATGAATACTGCCTTGGAATACAGTTGGAGATCTGGTACAGCTGGGCTTCTTCCTTCTTTTTTTTTTCATTAATTCTCCTAATTTTTTGACCAGATGAAGTTTGCTATTATTTTTTCCAGCTCTATGATGCTGGTTCACTTTTGTTTGAATTCTGCATTTACTTACACATGTACAAGTTGTTTCTTTTCAGAAAAAAGTTTTTTCATTATTCATACATTGTAGTGAATCTGGATAATATAGATTTAGCATCATAAAAATAATTCTATTTTTAATTCATTATGTATTCAAGTTTTTCAGGTTTACAGAGTACATGACTATGAGTTGGGTCATGCAAATGTTATTATCCCCATTTTACAGATGACAGAACTGAGGTTTACAGAAGGTGAAGTAACCTGTTCATGGACTCACAGCTCATAGGAACCAGAGTAAAGACTCTAGTCCAGGTCATTCAAGTGTGCTAAGGTTTATGGTCTATGCTGCCTCCTTTCTCTGCTACTGCACATGGCTATTTTGGCTCCCAATCTCTCATCAGCCCTTTGGGGTTTTGGTCAGACCTAAGAGTTATAAAATTAAAGAAGAGACACCTCCAGGCTCTGATGGATGTTGGACAACCACTGGAGTATTTGGTGGCCAGGCATGTGTTTCCGTAGTGGCCAACTTTCCACAAGTTTACGGGAAGGCTTATGGTGAAGTCCAATTTGTATTAACAGGGGAGGGAGAGGAGTGCTGACCATCTTTCTGCCAGGAAAAGCTTTCTTGTGTGCGCGCTCTCTCTCTCTCTCTCATTATTTTATATGTATATACACACATATATACTTAAAATTAGGTTTGATTCTTTCTCCCTTCCTCCCTCTCTCCCTTCCTTCCTTCTTTCCTTCATTTGTTCCTTCCTTCCTTCCTTCCTTCCTTCCTTCCTTCCTTCCTTCCTTCCTTCCTTCCTTCCTTCCCTGTGGAGATCTCTTTATCATCTCTGATAAGGACAGTTTACTTGATAAGGAAGTAAGGACAGGACAAGGGAGTTGTTTTTTACCTCATGCTTCCAGCTCTGGCTCCAG
>NW_025365590.1:0-1793 GCF_016433145.1 Gracilinanus agilis | reverse complement strand
CTAAAGGCCAAAGCAGCAGTGTCTGGGGCTGGGCCCTGGCCCAGGGAAAGGATTCAGCCAAAAGGGCACATTAAATCCTGTTAAGCTTGGAATGCCAAGTAAACAGTCCCTAGGAATTTCTTTTACTTGAATTTCATTAACTTAGGAACATCTGTCTCTCTTCTCTCTCATTTAGGATAGTAGGAGACAGTGAGGTGGGGTTGAGGGGAAGGATTGAAGGATAAAATCCTCTTTTTCAGTTTTAAGAAGCAACTTTTTTGCAGGATCTAATAGAAAAGAGTGGGAAGTCTGCAGAACTTGGTTCTAGTCTTTTCTCTCCCAATGACTTGCCGTATGATTTTGAGCAAATTTCTTCACTGCTCTCATTTGTAAAAAGGGGATGGGGTTTGAAAAAAAAAAGCAAGTAATACAGAATGGGATTTCATGTAGAATCCACTTTTTGTGTTCTGTTGTTTGCATAGAAATATTCTTTTGGGGGTGTTTAAATTCAGAATAAACTTTAAAAATAAGAATCAGCTTGATTACCTTCTTCTGTAGGAAATCTTTTCTGATTTCTCCCAAAGGGGCAGCTAGGTGACACATCTCCCTGACTTTAAATCTGGCCTCAGACACTTCCTAGCTGTGTGATCCTAGACAAGTCACTTTGCCCTGTTTGCCTCAATTTTCTCCTCTGTCAAATGAGCTAGAGAAGGAAATGGCAAACCATTTGAGTATCTTTGCCAAGAAAAACTCCAAACTGGGGCATGAAGAGCTGGACATGCCTGAACAATGAAGGATGCTAGTGCCTTCCCACCTAAGGTTACCTTCTTACTGACTTCTATGTGTCTTGTATAATTCCTCTATATGAATATATTGTCTACCATTTTAGTCTAGGATTCTTGAGGGCCAGGATTGCTTTGGTTTTTGTCTCTTTCCCTAGCACTCAGCATTGAACCAGGCACAGAGTTGGTGCTTAATAAATGCATACTGTTGAACTGAAATCTTTTTTAAAAAATGAGAATATGCAGTCAGAAGAGCTCGAGAGTGAGAATCAGAATAGATTCAAGCCTTAGTCCTTCCAGGACACTAGCTGTATCATGTCTAGCAAGTTAGTTCAACTGTGTCTCAGTTTCCTCATCTTTAAAATCATAGGACCTGAGATTTGGAAGAGACTTTAGAGATTATTCATTGCAGGGGTCCATAAGAGCAAGTCATTTATCCCTGTTTGCCTCAGTTTCCTCATCTATAAAATGATCTAGAGAAGGAAATTTCAAACCACTCCAGTGTCTTTGCCAAAAAAACTCCGAATGGGGTCATGAAGAGTCAGATTGAAAAACAGAAACAACAAAGATGAGCTTTTATATAAAATATCTTTTGATAACTATTTCATCGTGGCCAATTTCCTTTGTAATCCTGTGGATTAAATTTTATACATTTAAAAAAATTATTCTGAGTAATGACTCTTCAAGTTTCACTAGACTGCCAAAGGCATGTATAACATGAGAAAGGTTAAGAACTTCCGATCTAATCCAAATTGAACAGCAAATCTGTTTATCATATCTCCACTAAGTGATTACTCAGCCTCCACTCAAATACATCCAAAGATGAAAAATCCACACCTTCAGGAAGCAACCCTTCTGTTTAGGGATTACTTTAATCTTTAGGAAGTTTGTTTTTGTGTTGTTTTTTTGTTTGTTTGTTTGTTTTTGTGCTGGGTTGCTTTAAAGCTTGCAAACTGTTTCTCTCTGTTTCCGGAACACACACTCTCTCTCCCTCCCTCTCTCTCTCTCTCTCTCTCTCTCTCTCTCTCTCTC
>NW_025365589.1:0-1731 GCF_016433145.1 Gracilinanus agilis | reverse complement strand
TATATATATATATATATATATATACACACACAACTGATATTGTATTCCCTGCCTTCTTGGGGAGGAATGAGGAGAGAGAGCATGGACTGCAAAATATGAGAAAGTTAATTTTTTATTAAATTATATTGACATTTAATCTGGGGAAAAAATTAAATTGTATTTAAAATGTATGCATCATAATTGGTAATTAATTGACTGACTGCAAGGCCTAGGGCTAGACTCTCATAGAAGTATAGAATCCATTTAAAAGTCACTGCTGTAAAGGATTTTACAACCTAATGAGGATTAAATGCAGTTATAATAACAGACGAGTAGACAATAACTAACAATTGAATGGATCCAGATGGATTTCCTATAGGAGGGGGCACCAAAATATTAAATTACCATTTAATATTCAAGAAGAATACTTTTGATGCTTACAGAACAATGTGGACAAAGATATGGAAATGGAATCTTGTGTTCAGGAAATAAGATGTGGGACAGTTACACTGGAATATAGAGAACATAAGGATAAATCATGTGAAATAATTGTAGAATGATAGCCAGGAGTCATATTGTGAAGGGTTTAAATGCCAAACTAAGGAATCAGGTTATAGCTTCTTGAGCAAGGGAAAGGTATAATCATACTTGTTCTGTTTGTTATTTTTGAAGCTGTGCTGTTAACAGACTAGAAAATAGAGAGATTGTAAACAGGGAGCCAAATTAGGAAAATATTACAATATTTTAATTATGTTAATTAAAAATTAAATTAAATTAATGAAGTATTTTTAAGATTTTTTAAACAATGCACATTTTCAGCTTATGGTAAATTCATCATATTATTCAAATAGAACCTGAGCAAAGCACAAACATCTTTACTAAAGTATTGATTTTTGAAACAAAGATACAGCTTTCTAAACAATGATAGATTCACTGCCTCCAGCCATTCAAGAAAGAAGCCAAACTTTTCAAGGTAATTGAAGAATTCATATGGATCCAAAGAGGATTTTCTCCCAGTGGAAGGAAAACATTCTATGATATGCATTTGGTGAAAGCAACAAGGAATAAAACACTCAACATACAATTTCAAAACAAAGATGCAGTCTCTGTCTCTTTTTTCATTCAAGAAATATTCATGAAATATCTATATCCTAGTTATTTCCTGCTTGTTTCACTTTGATCATATATTTGAATTTGAAATTGCCATTTATAAGAAAGGGATGAGTCTTTTATAGCTGTCATTATATTGCAATGGCATCATGGTGTGATGTCTTAGATGTCAGTGAATTGGATTTAAGTAAGATAGAGTTGTACAAAGTCATCAGGCTCACTCTTTTTAGAGTCATTAAAGTCCAGTGGCATGATAAAATTCATTATGATGCCCAGGATCACTATATGCCCTTATCATCTATGATGTCTGACTAATATCTAAGAGCTCCAAAGCACCTACTTCATAGTCACTAGAATAGATTTTCCTTATCCACCCATTCTACCTGGGAAGTCTTCAGAGCTTGAGGTAGACATCCCCCTAATTCACTGATCAATTAGAGACCTCGTATTTCCTTTCAACTTTGGTTTAGTCCTTTGGGATAAGGACTGGATGCATAATTTAATTGGTGCAAAGAATCCCATTGATGTCAGTCATAACATGGACATGACTGAAGTATGGTTGGCCTTTGCAGGGAATTGAACTAACTAGAACCAATCATAAAATGCTCTCTCTCTCTCTCTCTCTCTCTCTCTCTCTCTCTC
>NW_025365588.1:0-4699 GCF_016433145.1 Gracilinanus agilis | reverse complement strand
AAACATTTTAGATTTGCTAATTACCTCCCTCACAACATCCTTTTTGAGGTAGGTACTATGTTATTATTAACACACTGATGATTGTTAATGTAGTGTCTGAGATCATCCTTCTGCACATAGTGCTGTGTCCCTAAGAGAATAGAGCTACTCTAGGTCCAGAGTAATTTGAGGGTACATAGGACTAAAACCAGAGCCTCCTTTGATGTGTTTATGTCTCATAGTTATCCAGGGGACACTGTTAAAAGCAAAGGCATTTAATGAAATGACACAATAAGAAAACATTGTCCCCTAAGTGGGGAATGTACCCTTCCACAAATACAAAGAGCATGAGCTTCCCTGTTTTGTTCCTTCAGTGTCTGGATTTTGAGTCTCCTTACCTCCCAAACATAAGCCCAGGAACCATACTCTTGGTTTAGTTTCTCCTGCCTTTCTTCCTAGTGTGAAGTCTGTTCCCCTCAGTCATCTTATGGTTAATGTCCAAGACACTTTCTTAAGTTTTCATCTCCAGGTGCCAGACTGTAAACCACCTTTGCCTAATCATTAGCAAACAGATCCAGGAGTCTAAGGTTTCCCAGTTTTTAAATTTCAAGTCTTTGTGTGTCATCTATGGAAATGAATGAAAAGAAAAAAACATGAAGGCAAACTAAGCTCAAAGGGGGCTATTAGGGCAAGAAAGATGGAGAAAGAAGTCATTATGGCCTCTGATATTGACTGCTGTACTTTTGGCCCCTTCATAAGAAAAGCCCTCCAATCCAGGTCTGAAAGGGGCTCTGTTTCCTATCTTTCAATCAGTTTGTGCATGACTATCTTCATTTTAAAAGGAAACTGCTTCTATCATCACTTGCCTAGGGTTCCAAAGCTAAAAAAGTGTAAGATCTGAAATTTGAACCTAGGTCTTTCTGACTCAGAGACCAGTGCTCTTTCCATCACTTTGTTTGCCTTCCCAAGTTCCTTCTTCTGTATACCTCAGTGTTTCCTAAACTTTGGAAAATGCAATGTAATTCATCATCTTTTTGGAAAATTAATCTTTTCTTATTGGCCATTCTAGGTTGCCCTTACTACTCCAATGCCATCCTTTATATTATGGGATATATGTATGTGCATATGTGCGTGTATGTTGTAAGAACTCCCCCAACAAAAATTCCACGTTGGCAAAGCTGGCATTGAAAAGAGTAAATGCTCTCTTCATTTCCTTGATGGACTTAAATGGGCTTACGTAGAACTTAGGGAAACGGCGCCTGATGACCTCCAGATTGTTCGGGGTGATTGCTTTGTAGGATTTGACGTGCAAAATACCCCCTTCCAGTTGCAAAACTGTTCAGGATCTTGAGCTTATGTCCCATGCTAACATGAGGTACCTTTATTACAATGTGTATATGTTTCTTCAAATATTCTCACTTCTCAATCTATTCAACTCCCTCTTTGTTCCTCTGATACACACATGCACACATGCACACACACACACACACACAAGACTCGTCATGCCTGATCCTGCCGTCACCCAAGTGTTCTCCTTCCAAGACCAAAAATTTGAAAATCTTATGAGCAGAAATGTAGTATTAGAATCTTCGATCATTACACTTTGCTGCTCCTAAACCTCTTCTTGGACTTCACCAAGAACTCCTTGATGCTATCTCCAAAGATACCAATGATATCCTGTTTACTAATTCCAGCGGGCTTTTCCCCAATCCTCACCTTCTTGACCTTTCTGCATCATTTGACATTACTGACAATCATCTCATCCCAGACTCTAATATGTCTAGGTTTTTAGGACACTTTCCGTTTGGTTCAGATCATTCCTTCTCATTCTCCTTTGCTAAACCTTCATTCAGTCATTCCCAATCCCACAGGTGTATACCTCTAAGATTTTGTCTGGGCTCTCTACTCTCATTTGGAGATCTCATCAGCCCTCTTGTAGTCAATAATCATTGCCATGAAAATGAATCTCTAATGTATATGCATATACATGTATTTTTCTATGTATGTATATAAATGTTCCATCTTTATGCATATGTATGTATGCTGCTATTGTTGAGTTGTTTCACTAATGCTCAATTTTTTGTGACCCGGAGTGGCTTGCCATTTCCTTCTCCTTCTCATTTGACAAAATGAGGAAACTGAGGCAAACAGGGTTAAGTGACTTGTGCAGAGTCACAGAGCTAGAAACTGTTCAAGGTCAGATTTGTGCATGAGACCAGATTTGAACTCAACTTCCTGACTTCTGACACCTGACTTTGTGTGCTCTGTGTGTGTGTGTGTGTGTGTGTGTGTGTGTGTGTGTGTATACCTACCCACCTGTGTGTGTTATATATTACAGGCAAGAAGGATATCAAAGGTCCAGAAACATCATCTAGTCCAAAGCTTCATGTATTGGATGCAGAAATTGAAGCCCAGACCTATTAAAAAGAGAATCGTCCAAGATCATACAACCATTTCATAGCAGAACCCAGCTTTCCTGAACCTAAGACTCTGTACCACACTGCCTTGATGAAGGAACTAGGAAGGTACAATTTTGATCCACTAAAAAAATCAAGAACAGAATCAACCTAATTTAAGAGGAGTAAAAATAGTCCATAATTTTAGTTGCCTAACATGCCAAGTGGTGTCACCCTTGAAAACAAGCATCTTGACCTGCCTAGCTTTTAAGGCAATGAGATTCATTATTTTCTAAGATGTATGATCGTCATGAATTGCATTGCCCATGATAAGTGTTTGCCAAAAGGAGACTATAAAATCAATTTCTGCATTTGCTCTAGCATCCATTGTAGATAATGAAAAGGTTAAGAAGTGCAATGAAGAACTCAACAGGATTCTCTGAATTAAATCAGCATGGGCTAAGGAGGCTGTATTTAATTGGAAAATTATAGCATTGGGGCTAGTTCATTTCATCCAATTTATTGTTTTTTTAAAACAGTCTTCCAAAATTTAAAAAGAATAGCAATAAGCCTTGGCCTTAGATTTGTATACACATATTTAAAAAACCCAATTTCTTGGTTTTTGGGTACTTAACCTATGGAGTAAGTACATATACTTGGAATCATCAGTGGCCCATGGTCAAAAGCCTATTTACAATACTTTTTAGTTTTGAGACATTAGCACTTTCTGTAACTGCTCTGAGCCTCTGTTTTTTCATCAATAAAATGGGAATAACAATGCATATAATACGTTTTTCACAGGGATGTTATGCAGATTGAATAAGAGCATACATTTACAATGCTCCCCAAACCTTAAAACATCGTGTGTGTTTATATATACATACATATGCATGTATGTATTTATATCTATCTATCTATCTGTCTGGCTGGCTATCTATAATATTAGCAAATGGTCTTCCAAACTTTCAGATGGTTATAATCACTCACTTCAGAGTTGGTTCATTCATTCAAAATTTCAAGGTTTTTTTTTTTTTGAGAAAACCATAAAGAAATTGGAAAGAAAACTGGGATATAAGAAGAGGAAGTGTTCTTTAAAGCAAATCCTTTCTTATGATGCCAGACACCCAAGTAGAAAAAGTGCAAAGCCTAAAAAAAGATGTGCCAGCTCTGACATCTGTCTGATGACAGCAATGAGCTGCAGCCTCTTCTGTATTTCAGATGACTGTCTTGTCTAATTTGTGCTCTGCCTTTTCTTATCTTTGCTCCCCACTGTCTTATTTCTACCCTGCCTGTCGTAGAGCACACATTTCTACCTCTGTCTGACTTTTTCAGCTCTCAAATATCATTCCTTTTACCTCAATGATGAGCCCAAAGAACTTTCTGGTGGGGCACTTCGTGATTTTGGCTTGTAACCTGTTTCTGAGTTGAGGGTTTGCTTCTCAACCATATTTCTATTTGATTTTGAGGCATAAAAAGAAAAAAATATAATTCAGAGATGAAAAAGACATGTCGAGAAAAAAATTAAACCCCCTACTGATGGTAATTATGGATATCGTATCACTTCCTTCCCTGATTGAAAGGAATTCATTTTCTAGATCATATCTCTATTTAAATATATTTACCAGTCACCTGTAATGTGACAAGATCATCATTTCCAGGGCATTGAGTAGATCTAGGAAGGACTTATGGAAAAATTGTACCAAATGAGAAGACCATGCACTGGTCAACATCTGCTTTGTTAGGAGAGTATCCACGTTGATGCAGTCATGACTCCATCAAATCAAGGTACCCATGACATGGATGGTGCCAGGCACAACCACCAAAGTGATGAGATATTCAGTTCTTATAAATTGTCCAGATAGCAAAAAAGTATACTGCATATCACTAGCACTTAAAACTAATGCTTTAAATTGATGCTGCTAAGAGTCATAAGATTTATAGCTTCAAAGCACCTAAGAAATCTTTTAATTCAGCCCCCTTGTAGAGGCAGCTAGGTGGGGCACTAGAGAGAGAGCTGGGCCTAGAGTCAGAAAGATCTGAGATCAAATCTTGCCTCAAACAAATACTAGTTGTGTGACCCTGGGCAAATCATTTAACCTCTGTTTGCCTGTTTCCTCAGCTCTAAAATAAGGATAATAATAACACCCACCTCACAAGGAGATTGTGAGGATCAAATGAAATATTTGTAAAGTGCTTAGAGCAGAGCCTGAAACATAGTAGTGCCATAAATATAATGCTAAATACATTCTTTCTTTCTTTCTTTCTTTCTTTCTTTCTTTCTTTCTTTCTTTCTTTCTTTCTTTCTTTCTTTCTTTCTTTCTTTC
>NW_025365587.1:0-2775 GCF_016433145.1 Gracilinanus agilis | reverse complement strand
AGAGAGAGAGAGAGAGAGAGAGAGAGAGAGAGAGAGAGAGAGAGAGAAGATGTATGGTGGGCAGCTAGATGGTGCAATGGGTAGAATGCCAAGTCATGAGTCAGGAAAACATGAGTTCAAATCTGGCCTCAGACACTAGTTGTGTGACCCTAGGCAAATAATTTAAACCTACCTGCCTCAGTTTTGTTATCTGTAAATGAGCTGGAGAAGAAAATAGCAAAACACTCCACTGTCGCTACCAAGAAAAGCCCAAATGAGGTCACAAAGAGCCAGATAAAACTGAAATGACTTAATAGCTATGAATATGAATGTATATGTACATATATACACATATATATATAGAGAGATTGATATTGATATACTGATATATAATATAAACTGCCAATTGAAGTTGAGGAGGGAAAGGGAGGGGAAGTATTATAGCATCACTTATAATATCAGGAAAGACCTCATGAATGATAGAGTTTTTGAACGGAGCTTTTATGAATGTGTAGACATGCCACAAAATAAACAACCAGGGGTAGCGTCTAAAATTCCAAGATTTGGGAATAGTATAAAAAATAGGAGAAAAGTTGGAAGACTAGGGACATATATAAAGAATGAAAAATAGTCCAGTTTTGTCAAAAATCTGAGTATGTGTAAAAGAAGTATAGCATAATATTGTAAAAATTGTAATGTCAGACTGTGGATTACTTTCAATATTAGATTAAGGGATTCAAACAATTTGCTGGCGACTAGGAAATCATTGAAGAACTATGAGAATCCTACTTTGGGTAGTAAAATAGATTGGAAGACCCTTAACATACCTTTTAGCTCTGCCTTTTGATAATTCCAACAAGGCCTATGATAATCTTCCTTCTCAGGGGGATTTCCTTGACATTCCTTATCCTTTGATCTTTTATTCTCTTCTAACAATAAAAAAACTGAAAAAAAATCTAATCAAGTCTTTATGATCTGTGTAAAAAAAAAAGAGATTCAACTCCATAGAATTTCCTTGTAATAATGCATTTATTTCTTACTTCATGATGGTAGAAGTTGTTTTACATAGACTGAAATACTTTTCTTTAAGGAAGATGGGAAAATCATTCTTGGAATTTAGCTCAGGTAACTTAGAACTCAACCATTTAACATACCTCACTGGCTATCAAATGCATAAGAATCCCACTATATGAGAAGTTCCTCAGTCTTGAGTCAATCCCTTCGACTAGGGATATTAATATCTTTCTGAGCACAAGCTGCTTGCATTCTAAGTGCAGAGGTAAGTTGTGTCTACCCGAAGAAATGTCTATTTTCATTCTGAAGCAAATATATATTTTAGCAAATTGTATGTGGTCCATGAATCTTTCATTGCATTCCAGTCCAGAGCTTGAATCACTAGATTTCCCTGATTTATGACTAGCACTGAGTACCATCACTTTATCAAACAAGGTGTGAATACTTTCAGTAAATGTTCCATCCTCTCTCCTGTGTTTAAAATTAGGTTTAAATGTCGAAGACGTCATTCTCTATTTAGGAAATATTTATTTTAATATAAGCCAGGCCTTAATCGATCTATTTACTAAACCAATTTCATTTTGTTTTGCATGAATTAAACATCTTCTAAAGGATTTAATTCAATTTCTACCATTACATAACTGATATATAGATGTCCATTAACTACTCCTGTTCTTATTAATGCCCTGGTAACAGTAGATATTTTTTAGCTATGTGAATGGGGTTGGAGTTTTATGGTAACTCACCGCTTCCACTCATCTACCATATTTCACAAAAGGAATATTAACAGATGGTTCATAAATCCAGGGGTGGGGGGAAGATTTCTATCATGATCACTGGGCAACACTCTATTGAATCCATATCGTGAAGCCTTAAGGAATATAAGTCTGTATTTGTTTAATGCTGATCAGATTTCCCTTCTTCCAAATGAGTATTTCTGCTTACAGAGTTCTCGGGGTAGAGAAGTGTTACCATAGTCCCAAGGGTAGAGGTAAAAACTATGCAGCCTGGGGCCTAATTTGACCAGAGATCATACCTCATCCTTCCTCTTTTTTTTCTTTATTAAGTCAATGTGGTTGAAACTGAGATAGTCACCAATTAGACTTAGAAGAGGTAACTTTTATATTGGAATAAATGCATGCCTTGGTAGTTTAAGATTATTGTAAGAATTCTCTATTGTATATACATCATTATTGTTAGATTTTAATGTTGTTGAGCAAATTATTCTTATAATTTGTCTATGTGTTTGTTAGTTCACTTTACCCTAAGCTAAAGAATTCTCTCAAGTCTATACTTGCATGATCCCCCATTATGAAAAGAAAAACAACAAAAACCCTTTCTCTGAGCAAAATTGTAACTATCTGAGTTTTTTAATTTTGTAGATTTGCTAAGACCAAAGATTCTAGGAGTCTCAGTACCCCCAATAGAATTAGGGGTTCAGTATACTCCAATAGTTTATAGAAATTATAGGGAAATGGATCTGCTCTCACTACATGTTGCACTGACTACATGTTATAAAATAATGGATGTTTAAACAAGGGCCAAAATATGGTTTTCTATGTAGGAATGTAAAATAGATTTCATTTTTGATCAATTAGGGCCATTTTGATCACTAAAAAGATATTATAAAAGATCTCAAGAATTCATCAATAAAAATTATAAATGATAATCCAGGGGGATTTGAAAGGTTGGATTTTTTTATTTCACAGCAAAACATGAAAGAAAAAGTCTTAATCTATGTCTTAACATCTTCACACAATATATATATATATGCATATATAT
>NW_025365586.1:0-5245 GCF_016433145.1 Gracilinanus agilis | reverse complement strand
GGGGGGGGGGGGGCAGCTGGGCGGCACAGTGGACAGAGAGCCAGGCCTGGAGATGGGAGGTCCTGGGTTCAAATCTGACCTCAATCACTTCCTAGCTGGGTGACCCTGGGCAAACCACTTAACACTGATTGCTTAGCTCTTGCCCTTCTGTCCTAGAGATGTTACCAAAACAGAATTAAGAGTTAAAAAAAGGGCGACAGCTGGGTTGCTCAGTGGATTGAGAGCCAGGCCTAGAGACAAGAGGTCCTAGGTTTAGATCTGGCCTCAGACACTTCCCAGCTGTGTGACCTTGGGTGAGTCACTTGACCCCCATTGCCTAGCCCTTACCACTCTTCTGCCTTGGAACCAATACACAGTATTGACTCCAAGACAGAAGGTGAGAGTTTAAAAAAAAAAGAGTTAAAAAAAGGAAAGGAAGGAAGATGAAGATTGGGAAATGGCATATAATTAGAATTTCACTATAAACAGTGAGGAAGAATAGAACCTGTGCAGAGAAACTTGGGAAGATTTGCAGTAACTGATGCAGTGAGATCAGCAGAACCCGGAGAATCATCTGTTCTAAGCACAACAATGGGAGAGTTCAGAGCTCTGAGTAGAGCATGCCCAGAGTGAATGATGCCTGAAGCTGGCTAATGAAGCACATCTCCCCTGGCCCAAGAGGAGTGGAATGGTCTAGCCATGCAGAAAGAGATGTTAGTCTTCTGGGAGAGTCAAGAGTTACTGAAATGAAAACTGAGTCGAGATTGAAACAAATGACATCTGAATCTCCTAGAGTAATTGTTAGCACTAGAAGGGACTTTGAAGACCACTTGCCCATTCTTTCATTTTACATAGGAGGAAACTGAGGCTTAGACTTAATGTTAGAGCACAGATGACTCTCTGATCAGTTCCTTTCTAGTCCAGGTGTTAAATTTGGTCTCCCTTAGTAGTACTGAACTGTCCAGGAAAGCAGCCCCTGATCTCAAGACTCAGGAAAACAGGTGAGCATCAATGGAGCCCCATGTGCCTCCAGAAGGCCCCTGACCCTAACCTCATTACCCCACCACCCCGGGGGGTGCTGTATAAAGCTCTGGAGAAAAGAAGAAGGGAGAGATTGAGGTATTCCCAGGAACCTCTCAGCCTGTATGTATTATTTCACCTAAAGTCAGTTACCGTATATTGAGTCCAAGGCAGAAGAGCAATAAGGGCTGGGCAATGGGGGTTAAATGACTTATCCAGGGTCACATGACTAGGAAGTGTCTAGGGCCAGATTTGAACCCAAGATCTGTCTTCAGGCCTGACTCTCTAGCCATTTAGCTGCCCCTGCAAGGAGTCTTTAAATCACCAGAACACAGACTAATCCACACAGGGACAATGTCCCTAAGGACAATTTCCCTAATGCATTAGGGTACAGAAGGGAGAAAAGTCCCTGGTGAGCTGGGCTGGGGAGGTTGGCCCATAGGCTAACCTCCTGGGGTTTTGCTGATCAGAGTTCACCAGAGCAAGGGGCCGACTTAAAAGAGGGGGACCAGGGCCACGCCCATTTGGCAGGCAGCCCCCAAAGCTGAGTATGTGCCTGAAAGCCTGCTGAGGGCCCCAAGGCCTTGATGGAAAAGGAAGAAAAGCGAAGATTGAATAGAGTTGGTGACTTTTTGTAGGGCAGATTTCTGGCCTTGGTAGAAGGAACTGGTGTTCTGGGCAGGCAGTTCTTTGGCTTTCAGGGGGAGGCCAAGATAAGAAGAAATCTCTTCAGAGGGTTCCTTGTAGAGCTTTATGTCCTGAGATAATTGCTATCTAACATGAGAGTGACTGATGTCAAGCATGGCAGACTGTAGCAGAGACCCATGGGATGGAGGCCAAGAAAGCCCCATGGGACTGGTGGCAACAACAAGGCGAGTGGGAGGCTTGGGAATGGCCATTCCCATACATTCTGTACCCAAGTCATCTCTCTCCCCAGTAGACTGAGTCCCTTTGAGCAAAGGCCTGCAGATCCCTCTGAATCGCCTTCAATGGACATGATAGACTGGGACAATGTCTTAAGAGAGACAAAGGCAAAGTCTTCATATTTAAGGGGGTGGGGAGGAGCGGGGGGACCAGAGGAACTCCTGAGTATCTCTTGTGGGGGCAGCCTTTAATCTTGACCAATGAATCAGGAACATGTCCAAATGTTCTCTCTGGGGATGGGAGCTGTCTATGACCTTGGAGGCAGGAAGTCCATTTCTGGGCTCAGAGAAGACTTTCCATCCTAATCCTTCCTCCTTCTAATCCCTCGCCAGCTGAACTGGGGGTGGGGGTGGGGGGATCATTCTCTCGAACCCTTACCCATCTCCTCTTTTGTGAAAGATCTAGGGCCAGAGCCTACATGGTCTGACAATGAAGACCAAGGCCTTCCAGATCACTCTGGGCTGATGATGGGCAAGATCCTTAAACTCTTGGTGCTCAGAATGGCTTCTATCGATGTTATGAGGATGCTGGGAAGGTCCTTTACTGCTTTTGCTCTAAACGGCAGTGACAGATGACTGAACTGTTGCCCTTAGGCTTTCTATAGACTCAAGAGCCAGGGGAGGGGTCTTCCCAGAGAGTTAAAGCTCCAAAGGTCTGTCCAAAGGGGCCCTCTTCGAGTCTTTCTCTTGGGGAAAGGGAGCTGGCTCAGGAAGGGGCTCAGGCATGTCTCGAGGCAGGATGGGGGCCCTCGGGCAGAGCCATGGGAGCCTTTGGCTTCCAGGCCGGCCCGCAGTTTCCCCATTCCTCTTGGGGTCCAGCCAAAGGTCTCCGACTCCTCTGGATGGGCCCTGGTAGGGGAAATCCAGGGATGGTGGAGCTGCAGGTGTCTGGGCATAGGCAGGAAGGGCAGAGAGCAGAAGCCCTGGGCACCAGGCCTCTGCTCCCAACTGCTGCATCTCCTTGGCCAAGTCCCTTCCCCTCTCTGGCCCAGCTGCAGAACTTGATGTGGGGAGGGTGGGGAGGGGCTAGGGTACTTGTGGCGGGGATTTCTGGTGTTGAGCTGAAGCAAAGCAATCTAAACCCAGAAGAGATCTGAGGTCTCCGTGATGCCCGGTCTTCTTTCCCCTCAAAAATGGAAATGCTGGCATGACCTGGTTGGGTCAAATGTGGAATATCAAGGTATATCCCCAAAAAGCGGGGGAGGAGGAGGGAAAGGAGCTGGAGTGGCCCGGCTGTCCATCTGCCTTAAGGCTCCTTCTGGCTGGGAGTCCCAGGGTGCTGGCAGGGAGCTCTGCTGCACCCCCATGGGCCCAGCTGGCAGTCCCTCTCTGGACTAGGACCTTAAGAGGCTCTTCCCCCTTCCCCCTGCCCCCAGCCTCCCCAGAGGCACAGTCTGCAGAGCAAGTAGCAGGATGGCCTAGCTTGGGCCTGAGAGCACGAGGGACCAGACTTTGGCTCCCAGGGGCTACTGAAGGGCCCCAGAGGGCAATGAGGCCATCCTGCTGCCTTGGCTCTTCCAGGAGTCTTCCAGGCAGAGGGAGGATTCCATCCCAAAGGCTCTGAGCTTTTACCCTGAGCCTGGGGAGAAACCCACCATGGCATGCCTGCCTTCAGGGGGAGTTACAGACTGTTAGGAGGGGACACATGTCAGATACTGAAGGAGATCCCAGAAGGCTCTGGGGCACATCCGCTCCAAGGCTTCTGGGACATCTTGGAGAGGTGGGGCCAGACTGCTCCTCTGGCAGGGAGGAAATCAGGGAAAATTACAGGGAGGAGGTGGCACCTGAGCTGAGCCTTCCAACAGCTGGTGTGCTCCTTTCTCAGAAGCCAGTGTCAGTGTGGCAGGACCAGCTCCCCTCACCTGTCCAATGGCAGTGGAAACTCCCTCCCTCTCTCTTTTCCCCCAAGCAGAGCAGAGAGAGCTGACAGGGGCCGGGCCTGGCCCTGGAATAGTCCTTCCAGTATGTGGTCCTCCTGCATGGAGCCTCTGGGCTGCCCGGACCTGGCTCTGACTGGAGACCCTTCAAGGCATTTCTCCTCCTGGGTCCTGGGACTGCCTTTGGTCTGCCCTCTGGGCTGCAGCTCCCAGTGGGCTCTGGGGCTTTGGGGCCCTCCATGTGCCTGGGAAGAGCAGAGCACCTCGGAGGCCTGGGCTCTGGCGGGGGAGGTAGCCTGACCCCATCCAAGCAGTCACTGAGCAATGGCGAAGTGCCCGCTTTGTGCCGGGCACTGGGGAGACAGACCCAAACCAGGCTCCCTGCTCTGCTGGGGCTTCCATTCTGGCAGGGGGGACGCCCCAAACAGCAGAAGTAAGCAAAAACAGAGGCCGGGACACCTTGGGTTCTCATGCTCAGAGTGCAGAGGGTGGCAGCTTCTCCCTACCTCCCTCTCAGGACAGGCCATGGCTGCTGAGGCCCATCCAGGCCAGCCTCCCTCTTGCCCAAGCTGGCACAAAAGGGGGCAGGCCCAGGCAGAGGACCCCTGGGCCAGGCTGCTCCAGGGCCCTGCCACCAGCCCAGGCCTCTAGACCAGGGACTGGGCCAGGAGGCGGCCACTGGCTGTGGGAGGCCTCCAGAGAGAGCAAAGGAGGGGAGAGCCTGGACCCCCAGCTGGGAGGGGGCAGGGAGGCCGGCCTTCAAGCTGCTGCTCCAGTGGGCGGCCGGGCGGCCTTCAGGGAGAGGATCCAGCTTGGTCCTCCAGCTGCACACATCTGGCTTTTCTCAGTTCCAGCCTGCCTGGGCCTCAGGTGGGCTCTAGAGAGCCAGGCCTGCCCTGGACAGCTTCCAGATGCAATCAGAGCTCTGACTGCTGGGTGCTCTGGGGCCACCACCTGAGGCTGCTCCTCCTCCAGGATGGAGGGGCAGGAAGGCCCCTTCCAGCCTCTTCTGGCCCCTCACCTCCTGGCCCTCCTGGCCTTTGGAGAAGTGAGTTCAAGGGTCTGCCAGTGCCACCCTGGCCGCACCCCAGAGGCCCAGCTGCTGCCCCCCGCCCTGCCTCCGGGACCCCGATGGCAGCAGCTTTCTCACTTGCCCTTCTCTGGAGGTCTCTAAGGCCTGGGGTCTGCTTCCTGCCCAAAGGCCCCCAAGGGGACTGGGCCTTGCAGCTCTGGCTCCCATCAGGCCCCTGCTGGCTCCAGGACAGGCTGCTGCCTTCTGGCATCCATATCCCTCACTGCCTGATGTGGGAAGGCAAGGGAAGGTAAGGCAAAGGGAGGGCAAGGGAGGGGAGGAGAGGGAGGGGAGGGGAGGATAGGGAGGAGAGGGGAGGGCAAGAGTGGGGAGGAGAGGGGAAGGTAAGGGAGGAGAGGGGAGGAGAGGAGAGG
>NW_025365585.1:0-4412 GCF_016433145.1 Gracilinanus agilis | reverse complement strand
TCTTTCTTTTTTCCTTCCCTCCTTTCTTTATTTCTCCCTTTCTCTCTCCTTTCATCCTTCTTTTTCTTTCTTTCTCCTTATCTTCTGTCTTAGTAACTACTCTAAAACAGAAGGCCAAGCAAGGGCTAGGGGAATGGGATTAAGTGCCCAGGGTCACAGAGCCAGGAAGTATCTGAGGCCAAATTTGAACACTGATCCTCCTGTCTCCAAGTCTAGCACTCTATCTACTGTGCCACCCAGGTGTCCCTGGAGGGCACATTTAATGAGAGAAGTAGTCTAGTGGTGAAATGAGCTTTCAAGATGAAGAAATTTCTATGGCAAGGTAGAGAAAAGTCCTGGTAAAGCCAATCAACAGGAGCAACACAAGTCTACATGCAAGCTTGGATGCAGACTTTCCTTCTGTGGGTGTCTCTGTGTTTATCTTCATGTGTGTCCACTCCCCACTGATGCTATCTGGGTTTCCCTGAAAATTCGTGTCTCTTAGAGCATCCAAGAAATTGTTTCTTAGTATAGCTGCACTCCCTTTTGGACTCTCCACAACTTGCACTTGTATGGATAGACTGGAACCTCAGAGGAGTGACTGCTTTTACTTTGAAGGTCCTAGGGGTAAGCTTTGTGAGTGGTTGCATTCCTTACTATATCTCCTAAGATATCTCCAATGTGCTTTCCATTACGAATCAATCCAGCTAACTTAGTTTCCTCCTAATAAAACGTTATACTCAAAAACCTAAACATGAACAATAAAAACATAATATTCAACCCATCAAAGAGGATGAGAACAAATAAAATATGATAGAAGTCAGGTACGTGTGTACCTGTAATCAACTCCAGGAAGAAGTAAAGCTTTCCCTACAAATATGTGTGTGTGTGGGGCAGCTGGGTAGCTCAGTGGATGGAGAGCCAGGCCTAGAGCCAGGAGGTCCTGGGTTCAAATCCGACCTCAGACACTTCCCAGCTGTGTGACCCTGAGCAAGTCACTTGACCCCCATTGCCTACCCTTACCACTCTTCTGCCTTGGAGCCAATACACAGTATTGACTCCAAGATGGAAGACGGAAGGTAAGGGTTATAAATATATATATATTTTTAAAATATATATGTGTGTGTATGTGTGTGTGTGTGTGTTTGTTGACTTTCAGTTTCAAAGAGGCTCCATGCCTTCACAGGGTGATGTCTTGACCTCATCCTTATATGCTCCTCACGCATCCATTCTTGACCAACCGTATTGCACTAGTGAAGAGATGCTTATGTGAAATGACTCACCTTTATCTTGTGAAAAGAAATAAAAACTCACATTTATATCAGTCAAACAATGACTAGGCAGTATACAATTGTCCTAAAATCTTCAAAAAGTTCTTGATTTAAGGTTTTCCAGCTATCAACCAGAAACTCCTCATGTCAGTCATGTGAAAATTAGATTCTGAGAAATGACATTTCATTCCTCTGTATAATTAGAGAATTTTGTACCTTGGACTTCATCTCCCAGCATCCCTTTCCCTGCACCCCCACATTTGTGTCATCACGTATCATTTATGTTTGCTGTAAGCCATGCCCTCTCTCTCTTTTCCCTTGAACCCGGCTTGGTTAGATGCCTTTTTACTCTAGCTTTTTAGTTATAGTTAGTATTAATAAACTTTATAAAATAGAATACTTAGTTATTGTATATTAATTTTAATCTTAAAATCTCTTTGCTCCAAATGAATATCTGTTCTCTTGAAAGGATGCTTTATTTTAGTGTCTCTCTCTCTTTTTTTAATTTAATTTAATTTATTTTAAAAACCTTTACCTTCCATTTTGGATTTAATACTGTGTATTGGCTCCAAGTCAGAAGAGTGGTAAGGGCTAGGCAATGGGGGTTAAGTGACTTGCCCAAGGTCACACAGTATTTTAGTGTCTCTTATAGCTACCCATGATTCTGTGCCATTACCTCAACGATATTATTTTAATTCCTTAGTGACATCTTTTACTCCTGTCCATCTTTGAAGTTTTCCATAGTCTATAGATTTTAACCTGCTCATATCCACCATATGTTTTTCCATTGTCCTCTTATGTGAAACTGGTTTTGGAGAATTTTGAATTGGTTTGGAGATTTTTTTTTTTAAAGATGGGATTTTACTTTTATGGAAAGATTAGGGACATTAATTTAGCTCTGAAATTTCCCAGAACACCATCCTGCTTGTTCTTATCCACTTATTCATCTCTGCGTCTGTCTCATTCATCTATGCAGTTTGATCTAGATATACATAATATTGGACAAGATTTTTCATCCAAAAATATATTATAATTTATACAATCCACATTTTTTAACCTACTTGATCTTTCCTATGCAAATGCTCAGGAAAAACTCCTTTGAGTGATTCTAGATCTCTTTCAGGAAGTTTTACAATATTCCAGGACTAGATGCAATTGGCACCATGCTCTCCCTCCTCATCTTCATCTCCTGGCTTCCCTGGCTATCTTCAAGTTTCAGCTAAAGTCTCACTTTCTGCAAGGATCCTTTCCCAAGGATGTATGAGTAGAAGTACCTGGAGAACCTTATAATTTGCAGGGAACTTCTCTTTAGTCTAGACTTTCTCCTGGATATCCACTATCTATTAGTTACTCGACTAATATGCTTTTTAATATGTTATGTATTGAAATGAGAACTGGGAATGCAAAGAAAGGCCAAAATAACTGCTCAAATTTTTTTCAAGCCCTTATCTTCTGTGTATTGGCTCCAAGGCAGAAGAGTGGTAAGGAATAATGGCCACTACGAATATCCATATGTCCTTTGTTTGGGCAATGGGGGTCAAGTGACTTGCCCAGGGTCACACAGCTAGGAAGTGTCTGAGACCAGATTTGAATCTAGGACCTCCCGTCTCTAGGCCTGACTTTCAATCCACTGAGCTACCCAGCTGCCCCCTATTATTCATTTTCTTTTCTTTTTCTTTTCTTTTTTTTAAACCCTTAACTTCTGTGTATTGACTTATAGGTGGAAGAGTGGTAAGGGTGGGCAATGGGGGTTAAGTGACTTGCCCAGGGTCACACAGCTGGGAAGTGTCTGAGGCCAGATTTGAACCTAGGACCCTCCCATCTCTAGGTCTGGCTCTCAATCCACTGAGCTACCCAGCTGCCCCAACTACTCACATTTTAATAGAGACAACTTGTAAATAATTATGTACATACAAGATGTATATAGATATAAACATAGAGAGAGTAGGCAGAAGGTAATCTGAGAGGGGAAGGCATTAGCAGTTGAGGCAACAGGAAAGATCTCTTCCAGAAGGTGGGGTCTATGGAAATGAAAGGAAGCTCTAAGATTTCTAAGAATGGGAGGTAGAGACCAAACATTGCAGACATTGGGAACAGTCGATAGAAAGTCAGAAAGGTGGAAGATGGAATGTATTCTTCAAGGAACAGCTGGCAAATAACTTTGGAAGCACATTCTCCCTTTTTATGCCTTCCCAGTGATGATCATAGCATCATTGAACAGGCTCATCCTCTTCGAGAACATCTGACATGTAGAGGCAACACATAAAGATTGTGTATGGATCAAACAAAGGACATATGGATATTCGTAGTGGCCATTATTCCATAATAATTATATCTGAGATTTTTCCATATTTTTGGTATCTTTTTCTCCTTTAGATACTTTATGGAATGATTCATCACCACCTTCATAATCACGTTACCTCCAAAACAGAACAAGTCTATATAATTCTTGGTCCATTCCAGCTGTTTTCGCTGTCTTTATTCTCTTTGATCCCCTTTCTACCTGCTCCATCAGTACATCTGGAACTATTATGTTAGAGTTTAAATGTAATGATTTCTATGTCCTTGAACAAAGCTGGTGAAAATGACTTGTCGTAATGATTTTCACATATCTTTTCCATTTTTCTTCTGTTTATTGCCATCTCTTTTTTTAATTTTCATCTTTAAATGCCCTTGGGATGACTTTGCCTAGTTAGATAATTTGCCAAGCTTTCTTTTAACCAGGTTTATTTTCCACTGCTTCTCTCTGCTTTATGAGGCAATACTATTCATAATCATTCATCATCTTTCTTTGTAAAATTTTAAAAACAAGTTTATATTCTAATATGGTGTTGCCATATTTCTATCTTTGTTCCTTTTTTTTTTTTTTCAAACCCTCACCTTCCATCTTTGAATCAATACTGTGTATAGGTTCCAAGGTAGAAGAGTGGTAAGGGTAGGCAATGGGGGTTAAATGACTTGCCCAGGGTCACACAGTTAGTTATTATAAGCTTCAAAATTAATATGCAATATTTCCAAAGTATTATATTTAATAAGATTTATTAATAATAACTAACATAAAAAGCTAGAGAAAAAAAAAACGCCTTCTCAGCCATGCACTTGAAAAAAGAAAGAGAGGTAGGAGTTACAAAACTATATAAACAATATATATATATATATATA
>NW_025365584.1:0-5956 GCF_016433145.1 Gracilinanus agilis | reverse complement strand
CTATCTATCTATCTATCTATCTATCTATCTATCTATCTATCTATCTATCTATTCTCTGCCTTAGATTCATCATTGATTAGTACAGTGACTGGCATATAGTAGGTCTTTAATAAATGTTTACTCATGGGACATTAATGGTACTTCAGCTTGAGAATTCAATTGAATTTAATTCAACCAATATAAAACATCATCTAAGTTCACGGTACTAAGTCAGGCTCTAGGGACATGAGATTCAATAACAGACAGATTTTGTTCTCCAGTTTGCTATCCAATAGGAAGATGGGGAGAGTACAGTAGAGATAAGCTCCAAGAGCCCCTTTGTCATGAGGATATTTATAGAGCTATGTGGGTCATGGAACACTTTCAATAATACTACTCATTTTTAGATTTTTATTAAGGCCTGGTAAAAATAAAAGACTGACCTAAATTTGTCTAACTCTCTAGAGTCTTGAAATAAGGCATCTTCAAATCTACTTGACCCTAGGACTAAGGCATACCAGGATCAATAAAGAATGCTGCCACAACCCCAAGCTATAGGTGAATCGGCACCATACTCTATACTCAGTTTCCTACATAAATGATCTCCTTTTGAGCCATCAATCATTTGAGGACTTGCTTTAAACTTGGCACAATTCAGCTTGAGGTTTTTACTATACATAAAACTAGAATATGTAGAAACATCATAAGACTGACTCCAAGTAGGGGGAAAAAAGGAGTTAAGAGAAGACAGGGATTGGCAAAAGTAGGTGCAGAGCCTAAGACAAAGAGACAGTAAGAATTCCTGAAGCCTTTATGTTAGGCCTAAGGACCTGCAAAAGAGATGACTCATTATTTGCAGAAAAATGGATGTAAGGGCAATATTCATAAATTAAATAAGAAGAATGCAATCATCTTATTATTTATTCATTGTGCTCAACTTTTTTCAAACTGTGAACAGCGGCAAATCAGAATAATGGTGAATGGTCACAGCACACCACAGAATCTTAAACTCATCATTCTCCACAATGAACAATTTATAAAATGTCAATAAAGCAAAAAGCCACTGCTGGGGTATCATTATTAGAGCTCTAGCTGCCTTGAGTGTCTGAGAAGGTCCCAGGTTGAAAGACAAGTTTTCACACCCAGGTAGGGATCCATCGATCTCGCCACAAAGCCCATCCTGCTGTGTCTGATTATTACTGCTGTCCAATTCTTAGACTCATTTTGACACAAAGCACAAGTTTTAATCATCTCATTTGCCTGGGCAGAATGACAGTGGAACGAGGCAGGAAAATGACCACAATTCAATGTGGTCCATATCACAATGGCACCTGTTAATCAAGGCTTTCTAAATACTTCATCTTCTACAGTTCTACCCCTTAGGGTAGAGGTCAGTTCTCCAGGGATCTCCCTTTAGTGTTCCTTTGAGATCTGTCACTTAATTGTGCCTTGGAAGATAAAATATTCAAAGTCTCCGGCTTTTATGCAAGTTATTCTTCCACCGATCCTTAATTGTTAGTGTTCTTTTTCTCCACAAAAATTAATGAAAATCTATTTCTTGTCCTCCCACCACCTCTTTTGGGAAAAAAGGAAAACAAACCCCTTGTAATAAATATGCATAGTCAAGCAAAATAAGTTTCCCCATTGGTTATGTTAAAAAATCTCTGCGTCACTCTGAACCTTAATTTCATCACCCTTCTGTCAGGTAATGGGTAACATGTTTCATCAGTCCTCTGGAATAATATTTCTGTTCTCCATATACCCAGTGTTCAACTCTGTGTCTAGCATATGTAAGAGTTTTATAGGTGCCTGTGTACTGAACTGATTAGTTTTCTCTTTGTGTGTGGTATCCTCTAGTAGCGCATAACTTAAATTCCTTGAGGGATAGGACTACTCCACATTTTTGTTTTTGTTTCCACATAGTACTTGGTTAGTAATACTCAGTTGAATTCAACATACAAACATAGCCTTAGAATGGACTGTGGCTTTAGAGGTGGAAGGAATTAGAATTCCATGTAGCTCAAATTTACAGATGAGAAAACTGAGACTCGAAGAGATTAAGTGGCTTGCCCAAGATAAGTAGATAAGTAGCAAAGCCAGGATTAAAATTAAGTTCCAGATGTAATATTTTTTCTACTGTACCACTTTCTAGCCTTTAGTTTGACACAGACATTCATACCTAAGCCCAAGAGAAGACTGAAAAATGGCTACAAATATAACTGAAATTTACTTTTCTCCCCAACTCTAGACTTTGATATGTATGGATTTTTTATTGGATTGGCCCAATGAGTCCAAAATGTGACCATTTTACATGAAATTGGTCACCTTTACCCCGAGTTTCTATCTTTTAAGTCAAAGGACCTAATATGCAAGACACTGTGCTAGTGTTAAAGGTTGGGTGTTCAAAAAAAGGCAAAAATAGTCCCTGCCCCGAAGGAGTTTACAATCTAACAGTTTAAGTTTTTATTCTTTGATATAAATTCTATGAGGGCAAATATTATTTCTTAATTATCTCTGCTCTTTTTCCTTACACCAAATACAAATTACTACACATACTAAGTGCTCAATTGCTGCTAAATGAATTTATGATTTTGTACTTTTCCCTCTTAATAGCAATCTGCTCTAGGTTCTAGCAAAGTAGTTCTAAGTGCTTAATGAGAGCTCACTAAAAGTTGGAGACAATTTGTCAGACACACCTCAATTCCTTCCCTAATTGTCTATTATTCTTTCTGTGTGATTAACATCTATAGTAGAGGCATCTGAGTGCCATCATGGACAGAGAGCTAAAAGACAAAGTCCAAATTCTGACTCCATCATGTACTGGTTGTGTGATCCTAAGCAAGGCATGCAAGCTCTTTTACCCTCTGTATCTTCACTTGCAAAATGGGGAGAATAAGAGCAAAGACCTTCCAGGGTTGTTGTAATGATTGAATGAAATAAAATATGTAAAGCACTCTGAAAACCTTAAAGTATTTCATATATGCTAACCATTAATTTGCTTTTATTCTTAGGGAGCTTTGGAAGTGTTTCTTACTCAAAAGAATTTGGTTTCTTCAAATAGGCTATTAACTCCTTAAAGATAAGGCTTAATAGAACCTAGTGTAGTTTTTTTTTTTTTTACCCATCGCAAGTACTTAATAAGTGTTGCATTGTGGTTTCTCTATGAAGGCCTGAGTGTACGTTCCTTGATAAGTCAGAGGAGAATATGACAAAATTATTAGAAGAAAGGGTGGCAGGAAGAGAGATGAGTTAAATATCCATAACTAGAATAAGGAAGGGATTTGTGTATTTGAAGAGCAAAGGAAGGGAGAGAGAATGTCAGAGGCTGCCTAGGGGAACAGAAGGAGAGAAGATGTGTAGTTAAGCTCAAAAAGAAATCAATATCAGGGCAGAAAAGAGATTCAGTAGAATTGAGATACTCTGAGGATCTAACAGTTGTCTGTAGAATGTCACTGAGAAAGGGGAAAGAATAGAAAGACCAAGAAGAAAGAGTCTATCTAGTCCCCATTGTCCTTTTTCCTCCCTCCCCAAAATAAAATCAATAGTAAGAATTACAAAGAAACTAATGGAAGGAAGAAATGTGAGCAAGAAATGATTAAATATTCTTTATCCTGGGGGAGGGGAGAAAGCAATCCAATAGAGGCAAAATGTAAAAAGAAGATATTTGATAAGGAAAATGGTAAAAAAACAAAAGCCAGAAATTAAGATTTCTCTTTAAAGTATGCCAGGCAGCTAGATGGCATAGTGGATAGAATCCCAAGCCTCATTTCAGGAAGATCTGAGTTCAAATCTGGTTACAAACACTTACTAGCTGTGTGCTGGGCAAGTCACTTAACTTTGCCTCAGTTTCCTCATCTAAAAAATGTCCTGGAAAAGCAAATGGCAAACCACTATTCTAGTATCTTTGCTAAGAAAACCCCAAATGGCAACATGAAGGTTGAAAATGACCAAACAACAATAAGTAAGGCAGAATGAAACACTTCCCAGAATCTTAATTCTAGTCCTGAAACCAACAACAACTTTGGTCCTGATTGGTATGATTGGAAAGGGAGGGTCTACTGAGTGTCAGTTGGACTTTTTCTGTCAAAGAAGGTAGTAGATAAAACCCAACAAATCTCAATTAAATTTAGTTTCTCTTTGGGCATAAACCTTTATCCAAAACAGAGAAAGGGATATTAAAGCCTCTTGCTTTTACTATGCCATCATCTATGTCTTCTGGTAGCTCAGATGTTTCCTTTATGAATTTGGATGCTAAGGCATTTGAAGTATTTAAGTTTATCACTAATATTGAATTGTTGTTTATGGTTCCCATCAGCATAATATGGTTTATTTATCCCTTTTTATTTTTGAATGTTTTTGCTTTGTCAATAAACCTTAACTAGAACCAACACTACTTTTTCTTTTTTAGTGATCAATATGCTTCTTGTTATCCACAAAAGGGAGAGGATCAGAGTTATCACAAGAGAAAATGTGATCTTCTTTCAATTCAACCTTCCTCAGCTCTTAACAACCAGAACCAATAATGCTGAAAATTTATGTAGCATTTTAAAGCTTACAAGTCATTTTACATTCCTTAGTTATCTCATTTGATGACATAAATACCCTATGAAGTAGCTATTCCTATCCTTGTTTTATTGATTAGGGAACTCAGACTCAGGAAGCTAAATAATTTGTCAATGATCACAAAGATAATAAGTATAAAGAAATGAAATTCAAACCCATTCTCTCCTGACTTCATGTTCAGTAAATCTTTCCTTTCTCTAACAATAAGCTCAAAACATAAATAATTGCAGAAAAGAAATCATCAGCTACCTTGGCAATAAAGGAGGAGAGGGACTAGGTCAGTAAACTCTTTTCTTATATCATAGATAAAGGGCTGAAAAAGATCCCAGAAGTTATCTAATCCAGTTCCCTCATTTTGTAAACATAGAAAGTGAGTCTCAGGGCACCAGAGCCTAAAAGTTTAGTCAGCCTTAGAGTAATTACAGAGGACCTAGGGAGAGTGAACAAATCTGTGTAAAGTTATAATTACCTCCCTTTAGAATGAGATTCCTCTAACAGCAACAATAATAATAAATCAATAATAAAATAACAAAATTATAATATATAACATGATAATCTTCTTCTTCTTCTTCTTCTTCTTATTATTATTATTATTTATTATTATTTAAGCCTTGCTTAAATCTGAGATGATTTTTGGAACATCATTTTAAGGTTTACAAAAAACATATATTACCTCATTTGATTATATATTTTCTTGCACAGAGCACCCTGTGCTTCTTGATAGCTCATTATAGAAAATGGATCATAGGATTCTAGATTTATAGCTAGAAGAGCCCATTTGGTCCAGGCCTTCATGAATTTCAAAGCTGAGGAAGCAGAGGGAGACAGGTTCATATTTACATGATCGGCCTGAGATCACCCAGTAAGTAAGCTTTGGAAGTAGGATTCAAACTCAGCTTCTCAGGCTCCAAAGCCAGAAAATAAGGCTAAGGAATTTTAAATGATTTGTTTGGGATCATGTAGCTTCAGGATTCAAACTCATATGTTTGTGATGTCAACTTAGATAACTCAGAGGGTTGATATGAAGAAGAGGAAGGGAACAAGGAAGTTGGGAAGTGGGGGAGAGAGACAGAGAGACGGGGAGAGAGACACACACACACTGGGAGAGACACAGAGAGAGATGGGTGGAAAGTTACATACAGGGAGAGAGAGAGACAGGGGCAAAGAGACACACACAGGGAGAGAGAGAAAGAGACAGAGGCACAGAGAGAGAGAAAGAGAGTGAGAGACAAGGGGAAAGAGAGACACACACAGAGAGAAAGACAGAGAGAGACAGAGAGAGAGAGATGGGCAGGGAGATACACACAGGAAGAGACAGAGAGACAGGGAGGAGAGAGACACACACAGGGAGAGACAGAGAGAGAAAGAGAGAGAGAGACAAGTGGAGAGATACACACAGGTAGAGACAGAGGCA
>NW_025365583.1:0-4340 GCF_016433145.1 Gracilinanus agilis | reverse complement strand
AGATTCTATATATAATAAATATTTATCTTATATCTACATGTTAATGTATAGAATGTGTATATATTAATGTATGTCTAAATATTATGTCATATATGTAAATATATTTACCTATATATTCCTGATTCTATATAAAATAAATATTTATATCTTATCTCTATATATTAATGCCTGTAATGTATTTATATTAGCATATGCCTACATGTTATATATTGTATACATAAATATATTTGCCTAAATATTCCAGATTCTATATATATAATAAATATTTTATATCTTGTCTCTATATATTCATGCCCGTAATGTGTCTATATTAGCGGATGCCTACATGCTCTATATCGTATACATAACTATATTTACACGTATCTTCCCCATTTTCTCTATCCACTCTCTGAAGAAGCCGACTTCTAAAACAAGGAGCCGTGAAGGCGGAGCTGCTGGAGTTCTTGCAGCCTGGCAGGGGCTAGCAGAGATGCTGTTGAGCAGACGGGTTGGGGAGATGGGGGGGCACAAAGAAGACACCCCCATTATTGATCCGTGCAACAGACGAGCGCGTAGCAGTGAGGTCAGGGGAGGGTGGAAGAGACAAACTCCGAGGCCTTTTCTAACCACAAGCATCGGGCTTCTGAGCCAGCCTAATTGCCAAACTTGGCAGCTGAGACTTTTCCTCTCTCCTCCACCTTATCCTTCCCCCTGGAGGTGGCTTTCCTGGAATTTGATTTCAGCTCTCAGATTTGCCCCTTAAGTGCTTTTGTCTGGCTACAGTTTTGTTTTACCCACGCCAGGAATTCCCCCTGCCTGCACTCCAGACCTCACCTTTGATTACTTTAAATCCAGGCCTTTTACAGCCTCTTTCTAGGGCTGACAACTGGCTACGTGGCTCCCTCCTGCTTTGCACCTGAATCCATCTGTCTGCCTGTTCCCGGACCAGCCCTGGGGGAGGGAAGATGGGCCCCCCCCAGCCCAGAAGCCCACAGTTCCCGGAACATAACAGTTCTTCCCTCCATGGGTTCACGATTGCCCCTAAACCCCACCACGCACACACGCACACACACGCTCCCTCCAGCCATTTCTCTGCTTGGGCTGTCCAAACCCAGAGCCCCCCCTCCAGTCTAGCAGGAAGCATGGGGCCAGGTTCTGGTTGGGGATACAAACAGGCCAGAATTCGGGTCTCCCGGGTCGTCTCCTTCCATCCGAAGGATGCTTCTGTTTGTCTTGCTCTCTCCTAGCACTCTCCAAACTTTTGGCTCAGGACCCCTTTACAATCTCAAAATGACGGAGGGCCATCCAAGGGGCTTTTGCTTGCATGGATTATAGCTATCCATATTGATCGTGTTGGCAATTAAAATTAAAATCATGATGAAAATAGTTTTGACCTCAACTCTAACTCTGGGGATTTGGGGGTACACTTTGAGACTCTCCCTTCTAGGCAAGAGATAGCCTGACCCTGGCTCTGAAATCAGAGAGTCCGGGTTCAAATTTCACCTCTAAAAGGGTCTCTCGGTTTGATTTTGGGTAAGTCATTATCATTTTTCTGGGTCTCCATGTTTTATGGGTAGAATTTGAGGGTTGGCCTCATGGCCTCTAAGGCTGTTGACCTACCTGGTTCTTTACCCACTGCTGGTATTTGTATCTCCTCCTGCCTCTTTCACAGAACATGAGAGCACCTTGAGAGAAAGGATGCCCCAATGCCTAACACATAGGAGGACAGAGAACAGGAATCGGATCTGTGATTAATTGGCGTAAGGAATTCTAAGTTGAGAAAACTCTCTCTACCAGTAGAGGTTGGCACTTTCTCTGACACTGTAGAGTTAAAGTGTTGCCTAGAGGGGCAACTGGGTGGCTTAGTGGATAGAGGGCCAGACCTAGAGATCCTGGGTTCAAATTTGACCTCAGACATTTCCTAGCCATATAACTCTGGACAAGTCAACTTAACTCCAATTTCCTAGCCTTTACCACACTTCTGCCTTGGAATCAATATTGATTCTACAATGGAAGGTAAGGGTTTAAAAAAAAAGAATTGTCTAGAACACTGAGGGGCTAAGAGAATTGCCCAGACTCTTCCTGGCTTGGAGGTCATCTCTCTCCTTACTATGGTAATGATTCTTAGTAGAGAGTCTTCATAAGTACTTATAGACAGTTTGATTCCTTTGTGTATGCTCAGGAAGTGGGTTCCTGCCTCCCTCCTTCACTCTGTCTGTCCTTCACCTGGCATATAACTGGACACTCTCTCCTAGTCCACCACTAACCAGGACCCTCAATTCTGGAATATTCATGGATCTCATACAAAATCATTGAAAGTCAGAGTTGGAAGAGAGTTCAGAGTTCAGATAGTCCAATCAATACCAGAACGAGAATCCTGCTTTTGTCTCCTGCCCTTGGCTTCCTCTTCTCTTCCTATGGTCCATTCCCTCTGCTTTCCCTAGTTCTAGGACTGAGATGGACTGGAAAAAATGACCCTCATCTTATTTGGATTCCTCTTCATCCCTTCTGCTGCTGCCACCCCAACCTGCGTGTGTTGGTTGCCCTGAAAGGATCTCCAGACCAAACACTCATCCATTAATCCATCACTTCTCTTGCCAGCAGATACATGATGGGTATTTTCAAGTACTAAACAAATTGGAGGCTCCAAACAAAACCCAGCTCAGTGCTATGATGCTAGTATGAGAACATCCAGAAGAAAGGTCCAGCTTTGTCCAAAGCCCAGAAACTTCCAACGTGATATCTTAAGGACTCAGATTGACAAGGTGAACCTAGAAAATAGTTAACACTTTATGCAGCACTTAAGACACTAATTAATCTTTCAGCACCAGATCTGGAGACAGGAGGTCCTGGGTTCAAATATGGTTTCAGATAATTCCTAGATCTATGAACCTGTAACACTTAACTCCAATGACCTGGCCCTTACTGCTCTTGTATCTTGGAACTGATACTTAATATCAATTCTAAGGTAGAAAGTATGGGTTAAAAAAAAAAACAGAATAATTTGTTCTTTAATTGTTTAGTCCAACCCAACTCTCCATGACCCCACTGTTATAAGTGACCACATTGTTATAACAGTGAATACATATTCTATTTCAACATTTGCAAAATAATTTACAGTTAGAATCTTATTTAATCCTCATAAGAACTTTGTGAGGTAAAGACTATTATTATACCCATTTTACAGATAGGGAAACAAAGGCAAACAGAAGTTAAGTGACTTGCCCAGGGTCTCACAGCTAAGTACTAGAAGAAGAGTTTTTTTGGCTCCCAGTCCAATGCTCTATCAACTAGGCCATATTGTTTTATGGTCCTATCAGAGAGATCCTGTGTTTCATCAATACTATAAGAGGTATCTCTCAGTTATTTAATTCCTCACTCTCTGTCCCTTTAAGATGCTATTCCATTCTGATAAGTGTGAATGAAGCTTTTCTATAGTTCCCAACTGTTAGTGATCTCCTTCTCAAACTACCTTGTATTTAACTGTTTTGTCTGTATTTGTATTCATTCACTTTATATTTATGCTGTCTATTTAGCTCTCTCTTTCTCTCTCCCTCCACCCACCCACCCACCCATCCATCCATCCACCCATGCATCCATCCATCCATCTGTCGAATGTATCTATATCTATCTTTCTATATTTGTCTCCCCTTTAGCACATCAGCTTTATGTGAGTAAAGATTTTTCATTCTTTACACTTGTATCCCCAGTACCTCTCACTGTCCCTGACACATAGAAGTCCCTCAAATGCTTATTGATTTGGTGGGCTGATTAATTAATGTGATTAACAAAAAAGACTTGACTAGGATCATTTATAATTAGTATCAAAATACATGGCGTTCCAAAAGTCTTAGTATAGTTTTAATTCATTATATCTGAAAGCCCTAAGACTTTTGGGATATCCTGTATATTTTGTGATTCCCTCTACAAGCAGATACAGTCAACAGAATATGCTCATCTTATACACATTCATTTAATAGCCAGTCATTAAATACCTTCTATGTCTGATGCTAGGTGGTATGATGGATAGAGTACCAAGCCTGGAGTCAAGAAGATTCATCTTTCTGAGTTCAAATCTGGCTTCAGTCACTTACTTGCTGTGTGTGTCCCTGGGTAAGTCAGTTAACTGTTTGCCTCAGTTTCCTCATCCATGAAAAAAATGAGAAGGAAATGGCAAAGCAATACAAGATCTCTGCCAAGAAAACCCCTGATAGGGTCAGGAAGAGTTGGGTTATAATTGAAAAATAACTGATGAATTGTGCTATTTGGATTTGGATGGATTTTAAGATTTTTTATGATTTATCTTATATGATTTATGATTTATTTTTATCATATTTATTATATATTACTATATTATATAT
>NW_025365582.1:0-5392 GCF_016433145.1 Gracilinanus agilis | reverse complement strand
TATATATATATATATATAGGATTACAAAGGGAAACAAGGATATTAAAATACACTTATCATCTTATTCTTTAAAAGTTCAAGGATTCCAGCTTAGGAACTTCTACTCTAATTTAAAAAGAGTTTGGGGATACTCAGAGGATAAACGTTTGAGATGATTTCCATCAATAACTTAAAAATATAGATATTAAAATATTGATATTAAAAATAAAAGAACTGGTTAGGGTCAGTGATTTTAAGTCATTCATTCAATAGTAATGCTCTCTTATCATGTGTACTAAAAGGAAGACAGAGGCTAGGGTCTATCCTCAAGTTTCCTATCTACTAGAAGAGATAAGGCAAGTGCAGACATTTCATTTATTCAACCATTTTCTGATTGCCCATAAAGTGCCAACCATTTTGCTAAGTGTTTGAAGCATATTTAACACTATTTCTCCTTCCTTCTTACAGTTTCTAATCTATCAAGAGGAATATGAAATACACAGACATGTACTGCAAATTGGGGACCATCCCAGGGTCAATATAACTTAGTAGTATTGCAGAATTATTATTATGTTATTGCAGAATACTAGGTATGGCATCAGAGACTCTGGGTTCAAATCCTACTTGAGTGACCATGGGCAAGTCTTCTTGGTCCTTGGTTTTCTAATCTGTGAAATGGGGTATTCAATTAGTTGTTCACTGAGATCCCTTCCAATTCTAGTTCTGTGACTCTATAAATAATAGCTATAGTGGGAAAATAGGACTTATGTTTTAAATTTTTTTATTTCATCAGTGTAGAGAATTCCCTGTGTAAAACCTCCCAACCAGTGCAGATTGGCAACTTATTTGTAATTATAATTTTAGAAAGTTGTTTAGAGCACTGAAAGATTAAGGGTCTTTTCCATGGTCTCATTATCAGTACATGCAGAACTAGAACTCAGGCCTTCCTTCTTTCTATTCACCACACTGCCAAGTAGTATATGAGGACATAAAAGAGTTACAAAATGCTGTTAAAAGGTCCAAAGAAGCAAAGGTCATTTCCAGCTGTGGGAGTTTGGGAAGGGTTTAGATAATATTTGATAGATAATATTTGAGCTGAGCCTTGATGGATGACTCATTAAATCTAGGTAGTATTTGGTAAGTACAATAAAATAATAAGGGTGATATGATGATGGGAAAATAAGGGGTACAGTTCAAGAGTATAACAATAGTACAGTATGGTAGAAGTATAGGGGTTATGTAGAGGAATATTAGGAGGTAAGGCTGGAAAGGCATTTGGGGCCATGGAGGATTTTAATGTTAGAATATGATAGGAAATGTGTGTGATGTAAAAAAGATATCAAAATTTATTTTAAAAAACTTATTTTGTATTGAAATATATTTTATTGTAAGTTGTCTCTCCCTGCTTTATCAAAATGAAGAAATGTATTTAATATTCAGTTCAGAACAAGCATGAATCAATGCATTTTATAATCTGATCCCCAGACAATCTCTATAAAGATTCCAGATGGACTTCCATACTTGAATGTAACCCAGTCAGGCAGAGCTTCTGAGGGTAAGACTCTGCTAGGAACTAGAAGAACCTCTGAAGTTCCCATCTAATTAGTGGAAAGCCTCAATGTATTGATTACTTGCCTACCCAGAGATCTCCTATAAAGTTTTAATAGATGTTTTTCTTTTATTCTCTAATTTCCCCATCCTTTATTGCATACCAATAAACATTCTTACAGAGCTAATAAAATGTTATGGATGGCATTGCCATTCCCAAAGTGGAGAATATGTCCTCATGTGTTTCGAAGGGTTTAGGAACCCTACTAGTTTCTCTGTTTTTTTTTTTTTTTGTTTGTTTGTTTTTGTTTTTTTTTTTAAGAATCATCCCACACTCTATAGGAGGCCTTTTCTGTTCAGTTTTCCAACCACCACCACTCTTGACTCTTCACCTGGCTGTAGTACATTTACTCGGAGAGTATTTTCCACTCACACTGTATATATCTACGAGTATATAAATTTTTGGATGTTGTCTCCCCAATTATTATAATTAGAATATGGGCTCCTTGCATTACGGGTCTATGGCTTTGTTTTACTTTGTTTCCCTTTTCTTTTTATACTTGTTGACTGACTAATTTCATTGATGTGGAGACATCTGCCTTGAGGAAACTACTGTTACTGGTACAAATTAGCATCAGTTCTACCTGTTTTATCTAAAAGATAAGGTGGCTTGCCCAACATCCCACAACCAGCTTGTATTATAACTGGGATATGAACCCAGGTCTTTCTAACTCCATGTTCAGCTCTTTATCCACTAAGAATTTTTGTCTGTCCTTTTCTTTATTTATTCCCTTCAAATCTTTGGTGTATGCATCTAATATAGTGCCTTGCTTTTAATAAGCATTTGATAAATATCTGTTAATTGTATTGCAATTGATTCTCAGTTCTTGAGCAAATCAAAGGACTGAGTCCAAGTGAATATTTTTTTAATGTGATCTCTCTCTTTCCTAATATTTGGTCAGTGCAGATTATATTTTGACCTTAAGTTTGAGGAGTACGAGGAATATTTAGTAGAGTATCTACAGTCTACAAACTTCCCTTAAAATTCTTAATGTTTTGATAGACCTTCAGGACAACTTGTAGTATACTCCTCCATTTTTCAGTCTAAACTTGAATATGTAGCAGAAGAGTGCACAGAATGCAATGTGTTCTACTAACACAGCAGGCTAGGGTTTTGTTGGGAATTTTATTTGGAGACTTTCAGCAAAATGAAAGTTGATACAGAATATTTCAAATACACTCAGAGGCAAACAGAAAGGGCACATAGCTATTGGTTGATGAATAAATTAAACAGATTTAGAAATAAAGCAGAAAGTAACAAGAAATCACTGTCTAAATAAAGATCTCTACACCCAACAGTAAACTGATTACCTTAAACCATTTATCATGATTTCTGTGTTTTAATTTTCTGGCTCACTAAGTTCTTTATTTACTGTGGTGTTTAGAATTAGCATTGGTAGTCAATTTATACTCTGTCTCCATAGGAGGAAAATAAAGATGGTGGAAAGGCAGTGTCTCTCTTTAACTAATGACCTATGGTGAGACCAGTTTAGTAACTGTAACTGCTTATTTCCTTGACATAATCTTAGTGCACCAAAAATAGGGATGTATTTTCATTAAAAAATGAAAAACTTGAATTAAGAAAACTAGAAGTTCATTCTTTCAGCACTTTCATCCAGCTACAAAAAGAAAATGTAAGGGCAAAAGTAGTGTCTGTCAGAATGTTTCCAGTGCTTGGCAGAGAGCCTTGCTCTTAGACAGAAACCATGGAATATTAGATTTGGAAGTGACTGAAGACGTCATTAAATCCATAACAGTCCACTTTACACCATCTCTGGAATGTAATTTTTTTCATGTGTTTTGCATCCACATGAAAATGTCCAGACTCTGGAAACTTGGGATTTCCTAAGAAAGCCCATTTCATTTTTCAATAGTAGTTTAGAACATTTGCGCAATTTGAAACTTTTCCATATGTTAAGGAAAAATCTACCTCTGAAACTTTTATTCATTGCTCCTAGTCTTCCCTGCTAGAATAGAGCCAAACAAGTCTAATCCCTCTTCTATATAACTGCCATTTAAATATCAAATAATTTTAAAAGTATCACATTTCCAAAGGAGCTCTTCTCCAGGATAAATATCTTTTAAGTTCACATAATTCATATATGTTATTATCTCCCACCATTCTCATCTCTCTCTGCATGTTCCCTAGATTTGCCTTCCTAAAATATGTGTCCTTTTTAAAATATTATATAAAAATGGAACAAAATACTCCAGATATGGTCTGGCATTCAGAGTACAGCAGGAATATTAATCTCCCAAATTCTGGGCACTATTCTTCTATTTGTGATGATTCCCTTAGCTTCTTTGGCTGCTATAATATGCTAATAACTCATTGAATATTCATTCCATTAAAAACCTCAGGGACTTTCCTCTTCCTCTTCTTCAATAACTGACTTTTTGAATCCAAAGGTAGATCTTTACATTTCTTATTATTATATTTCATTTTATTAATACCCGCATATTTTCCTTGATTGTTAAGATCTTCATGGCTGCTAATTTTTCTTCTTGTATAGAACTTTCTCTGCTAGCTTTTCATCCTCTACAAATCTGATAATCATGTGCCTTCATCCACGTTACCAATAAAAATTATCTATAATTTAGTACATTGTAGGCACTCAGAGCAAATAATGTTGTTCCTTCTTATTTCAAAGAATTCAAGGACATTGTGCCTTGACTTGTGCAGGAATTGGATTTAAGTGAGGCAGAGTTGCACAAAGTTGTCGGCCTCACTTTTTTATTCCAGTCAGTGAAATTCAGTAGCAAGACAAAAGTCAAGATGACTAGTAATGTCCTAAGATGAATCTTTAATATCTGACCCATGCTTCAGCTGCTTTCAAGGCCTTTGGAACAAATTGTTCACATCTTTCTGTTTCACCCCAAGACGTCTTCCCATGTTCAAGATGGACATCCCTCATAACTCACCAACAGATTTGAAGCCTATCAGTTACCCTCATCCTGGTTTAGTTTGTCTGCCAAGATGAAAGAATTATAGCTTCTTGGAGACACAGGTAAGAGTTAGGTGACAAGTAGACGCCAAAAATGGGTAAACGGCCTTGCAAAGGTGCTAGTCCTCCCTAAATATATAATTCTATCTATATACAATGAGAACCAGGGGAATTTAGTAGTGCAGTGGTTAGGGCACTGTAATTAGGAAGACCTAAGCTCAAATCTGGATTCATACACTAAATAGCTATTAATCCATGGGCAAGTCACTTATTCTTTGTTTACCTCTATTTCCTCATCCATAAAATGGGCATAATAATGGGACCTACCTCCCAGAGTTGTATTGAGGATCAAATGAGATACTGGTAAAGTACTTAGTAAGCACTATATAAATGTTAACCAATAAGTTATTATTATTATAAAAATTGAAGGCAGACTAATGGAAAATCAAAGGGACTATGAACAAAAAGAACATAAATATTTTTTAAAACTGGGAAATAGTAGTGGTCATCTATATTGGGGAATAATATAACTGCAGCTTTTCTCTCCCACCAGTCTTAAAATTAATACCTTTTTTTAAAAAAAATCACTTTATCTTAGATGCAACATACTAAAAGATTGTTTCCTGGTAATAATAAAGGTGATATATTATATTCTCCCTTTACTTGATGTTAATCTGTATAAATACCAGGGTCATCTAGAGTTATGTTTACCATTCCCCCCAGTGTCTCACACTGGATTCTGCCCATAGAAGAACCATAATTAATTTTTTAAAGACTAAATTGTGTTTAGTTACTACTCTAGCTAAATTGCCTATGTCCTACTTCTGGTTCCCACATAGTCTTCAGAGTTTTTTCTTTCT
>NW_025365581.1:0-5011 GCF_016433145.1 Gracilinanus agilis | reverse complement strand
TACATATATGTATATATGTAGTTATGTGTTTGTATGTGTATACTCATGTATCCATATGTTGTTATGTTGTTTCCCTTAATAGAGTACAAACTTGTTGAGGGGATTGCTTAATTTTAACTTGCATTCCCAGAAAGCACCTAGCACAGCATCTAACCCACAGTATTATCTTTAAAAATTAAAATTATTAGGCCCCTGCAGTGCTCCCTTCTTGCCTCATAGAATAGACCTTCATACTTGCAACTAAGTCCTTCTATATAATCCCAACTTAAAAGCCTGAGAAGGCAAAGCTTCCAGAGAAAGAAAAGATCCCAGGATTTTCCTGCCCTCCTCAACTCAAACAGCCTGCAGGAACTAAGGTAATTCTGTCTTCTTTCCTGGTCTTAGCCCATCTAAAGATTCCCTTCTCCATGGGCTTAGAGTAGATGAAGTCCTATTTCCCAGGATATTTATTTCCAAGACTACAAACTCTGCTGCCCACCCCCCCTCCCAAGGGGTAAGGAGGACACTACTCTGCACTGAGCAAACTAGCTCACTAAGTCAGGGAAGCCAGATCTCCCTTCCCACCCTATTCCCCAAGTCAAATTAGAGCTCAGGTTCTATCAACCACATCTTTGGCCCTCTCTCCCAAGATAATCTAGCTATCTCTGCCCTTATTCTCAACATTCTCTTCTCTAGTTCAGCCTCATCCATAACTAAGCTTCCTTGGTCCTCTTCTTCCCTAGAGAGCAGCCCTTTAATTTCCTAGCCGTTGCATTAATTCCTGACTTTGGGATTAAACTGTGCAAAAGAGAGCACTGAGACTCAGAGAATTTAACTGATACATCAAAACTCACACAGATCCTTCTGGATTGTTTTCATTAAGAATATTTTGTATATTTGTGCATTATGATCAGAATCACTATGAAGATGGTAGCATGGAAGATTGATGCCATAATAAAAATAATAACAACAATAGCAATAATAGCTAACATTTATATAATGTTTTCTATGTGCCAGGAACTATGGTAATTAATTTACAAATATCTCATTTGTTTCTCACAACAACCCTCTTAGGTAGTTACTATTCTTATCCCTATTTTAAGGTGATGAAATGGGGAAAGCAGTGGTCAAATAACTTGTACAGGATCCCATAACTAGGAATTGTCTAAAATATTCACAGCCCACTCTTTGTAGTGGCAAATAAATTGGAAAATTAAGGTGTAGCTCTCCATTGGAGAATGGCTGAACAAATTGTGGTATATGATGATGATGGACTACTATTGTGCTGTAAGAAATGATGAACTGGACGAATTCCATGTGAACTGAAAAGAAATGAACTGATGTGGAGTGAAATGAGCAGAACCAAGAGAATATTCATTGTATACAGAAACTGAAACATTGTGGGAGATCAAATGTAATAGAGTTTGCTACTAGTAGCAATGCAATGATTCAGGACAATCCTGAAGAAGTTATAAGAACACTATCCACATGAAGAGAAAGAGAAAGATGTAGAAACAGAGAAGAAAATCATATGATTTATCACTTGTTTATATGGGCTTAGAATTTGGGGGGTTGTTTTGAAAAGATTACAAAAATGAATAATATAGAAATAGGTATCAAGTGATAAATGTATAACCCTGTGGAATTGCTTGTCAGCTCTAGGAGGGGGAAGGGAGAGAATATGAATCATGTAATCTTAGAAAAATACTTTAAAATAAGAAGTCTAAAACTAGATTTGAACTCTATTCTTCCTGCATCCATGTTTAATACTCTAGCAACAAAGCCATATAACTGACTCTATAGTTAAGACAATATATTAAATAGGTAATCATGGCATAGCAGAAAGATTCCTAAGCTAAAGAGTTCAGAGTACTTGGTTCTAGTCCCAGTTTTGCCATATCCTAGCTTTGTGATGCTGGCAAATCATTTCAGCTCTCCATAACTCAGTTTCTTTATCCATAAAATCGGAATAATAACATTTATTCTAGCTTATTTTGTTAGTGCTGCTGCTCAGCTGTTTTAGTCATGTCTGATTCTTCATGACTCTACTGGGGATTTCTTGTCAAAGATACTGGACTAGTTTGCCATTCCTTCTCCAGCTCATCTTATAGATGTGGAATCTGAGACCAACAAGGGTAATTAATTTGTCTAGGGTCACACAGCTAGTAAGTATCTGAGACTGGATTTGAAATCAATCCTCCCTGACTCCAGGCTCAGCTCTCTATATATTGCCCCTCCTAGCTAACATGATCATTATTGTTTTGTCTTATTTTTATTTGTAAGGCTCAACTAAAATAATAGGTATGAAAGTACTTTATAAATTTGATAAAGCTATAGAAAGGTGATGTATTCTCTAGTTTTCTGACAATATCTAGTATAGAATGTGTCAACTAGAGTTTTCTTTGAGAACTCATATGTATTCTAGCTAATAAGGTTAGATTAGTCATCAGATGTGTCAGGGTTGAAAAATCTTTGAACCTTGACTTGGGTTTCAAACCTATCTCTGCCATTCCTGACTACAAAACCTTCAACAAAATTTTTAACCTCTTTAGGCCTTGATTTTCTTCCCTGTAAAGTGGGAATAATTATATTCACCCTGATGACTTCACAAGGGTATAATGAGGATCAAAGATAATAATGGATGCAAAAAATATTATATTATGTTTCAAGAGGCACACAAATGTTATTCTTATATTCTGAATATTAGCTCTTTCATTTTTCTTTTCCCCAGTTTAATTAATTACCTCTGACCCACTCCATAATTAACAGGAGAAACAGAGATTACCATCCCATTTGACAGAGAGAGAGAATATCTGTTGCAGTTGAAAATGAGTAATTGTATGACTAGTAACATCATTTAGCTATCGGCCAACATGAGACAAATAGCATTTATCTCTTTTGCTACTGTGTTATGTTGGGGTAGATTGATGACATACCTCTCCATGCTTGCGGGGAATGCTTCGGAGGAGTCATTAATTGAGCTTTAAAATGTAAACCTCTAAGAACCATAAACAGCCAGTCAGGAAACTTCCCAGTCTTTATTTTCTTTTGCCTTATGCCTTTCTTTGAATTATTTCTCATTTGCCTTTTCAGAGTTTGCATTGTATATATTTGTTTGCATGTTGTCTCCCCCAATATATTAGATTGTAAGCTGCACAAGGGCAGGTACTCTCTCTTGCCTCTTTTTTATCCCCAGCACTTTGCACAGTGCCTGGCATATAGTAGGAACTTAATAAATATTTATTAGAGTGAATTGATTTGAACTGATTTCGAAGAACTCACTTAAGTCTTAAGTTTTGTTTTAAAATCTGTTTGGAAACCCTGTGGGGTTAACTTGTCTTTGCTCTTGGTAAACATGACTTCCTGGTATCAAAGAAAATATGGGCCAATATGTCTTTTAAAAGGCTTCTTAGGCAGGAGCAGTTATAAAACAATATTTTGATGAGTTCTACAGTAAATGAATCAGAAACATATGAGCCTAATTTCCCTGAAAATACATGTGGGTTTAAAAATGAAAGGAACAGAGTTTTGACAAAATTTGCTTTGCCAAACCCAAAATGTTAGAAAAATATTTTAAGATGTTCCACAAGTCTTAAACGTAGCTCAATTAGCCCATCCTTCATTGCTCCAACCTCTCTCCATCTACCTGTCCACAGTCTAGAGGTCCTGGCTAGCTCGGTAATAGCAAGGTTATGAGGGAGAGTCAGAACACCAGCAGCAAGAGCCCTGGATTAAGGGTCAGGAGACTTGAGTTCCAATCCCAGTAACTTCCACCCATTTGCTTTGTAGTCTTAGGCAAGAAAAAAGGCAGGTGGCACTGTAAAGTACAAGAATGAGGGTCAAGATAAGGTGAGTTCAAATTTGCCTTGAATACTATCAACTAGCTGTGTGATCCTAGACAAAACAACCACTCTCAATCTCAAATTGTCTTACCTATAAAAGGGTTGGATGCAATAGTCTCTAAAAAAATCTCATCAGGCTCCAAATTCATGAATTATATTAACTGCAGGCAGCTTATATGTCATTTCCTACCTCAACCCATCCCATATATACAACCCAGGCACCTAGGAGGCACACTGGCCTACAGTATTGAACCTAGAGCCAGGAAAGCCTGAATTCAAGTCCTGCCTCAGACACACTATCCCTGTGACCCTGGATACTTCCGTCTCTCTCAGATTGAATTTAAATGACCTCTAAAGTTCCATGCTGATGGCACTGTGGATAAAGTGCCATATCTGAGTCAAGAAGACATCTTCCTTAGTTCAATCTTGGCTCAGATACGTATTAGCTAAGTGATCCTGAGCAAATCACTTAGCCTTGTTTGCCTCGGTTTCCTCATCATTAAAATGAGTTGGAGAAGAAAATGGTAAACCAAAGATCTTTGCCAAGAAAACCTCAGTGAGATCACAAATAGTCAGACACAACTGAAATGACTAAATGACAACAACAAAGTCCCATCTCCCCTAAATTCTTTAGTTTATTACCTTCGTGGAGCTGATTTCAGTTCTTATCCACTTCCCCATAGATATACTCTTAGAGCAAAGTGGTACAGTTAGTAAAGCAATAGACCTGATGTCAGGAAGTCTTCAGATGGTGATGTGTTCTTTCCCATCTTGATCGATCTGGTTCTCAGGTAACAATCTGAATTGGAATCCATTTTAGCTGAGTAGGACAAGAATTTGCCTTTAAGAATCCACAATCATTTTTCCATGTCCTAATGGGGAACCTCAGTAAAAGCATTAGTGGAAAGACAAAAATTACCACTGCCCATGGTTTTGGACTTTTTCAGTAAATCAGCCCAGTTGTGCTTTTTTTTTCTTTTTCCTCTCCAAAAAAATACTATTTGTCATAAGAGATGGCTCTCTAGAAAGAAGAAGGATACATGGGATATATGTAAGAAACAGAAAATATCAATAAAAACTTGTTTTTATAAAAGACAGTATTAGATGAATAGAAGATAATGTTCATTTAATTGAACAGAAAACACAGCATGGAATTGGTCTCTCCCACATATATTATATATACACATATA
>NW_025365580.1:0-3427 GCF_016433145.1 Gracilinanus agilis | reverse complement strand
TTTTTTCAATAGAATGCAGATGGTGATAATTAGTGTCAAAGATGGAATTCAAAATACCCTCCCTCCCATGTAAACTCTTAATGATCACCCTAATGCAAATGCTAATAATATGGAAATAGGTCTTGATCAATGACAGGTGTAATACCCAGTGGAATTGCTCATTGGCTATGGGAGGGGAGTGGGAGGAGGGGAGGGAGAGAATATGAATCATGTAACTTTGGAAAAACATTCTAAATTAATTAATCAAATAAATAAACCTCAAAAAAACAACAAAAAAGAAAAAAAAAAGAAAAAATACTTTCCTTCCCAATGTCCTACCAACAAAACCCATCATTATCCCTTACAGTATACTGCTTCCTGTGGATGGGCTTTCCTTTTTTAACATCATGCTGGTGTGGAAAAAAAAAAACATTCCACTTCTTGTAATTCAAGCATAAGCCCACCAGAAACAATTATTATTATTATTTATTATCCTAAATTAAGTATCATTCTTCCTAAAAAGTGATATGCCCAGAGAATTTTCTCATTGCCCTAGACATTTATTCATGGAATTGTTTTGGAATGCCAATTTGAAGGACTCTTGAACTAATGAATATTTTGTCCTACCATAAAACAGAGTTACCTAGCTCAAAGTAAGAATAAAGTTCACTAAAAAGTTTGCTTCATTACGCAAAACAATGGCACCTTAACTTGGGCACACACTTGCATAATCATTTTGCAGAAATTATTCAATCCCTCCATGACTACTCCCTTTAAAGATTCTCCTTCTAACTCTAACTTCTAGTTACTGAATAACCAAATATATTTGTTCCTTTTCTTGGGTGTATCCTAAACTCTTTTATTGCCCCCAGGATAAGAACAAAGACTAGGAAGCAGCTACACTTAGGAAGACTATTCTAGGGACTCTCTCTTGTGGTCCCATGGTCCTTATTGTTTTAGGGAGGAGTACTTTCCTGGGCTGATGCTGAGAGAGTTGAATTAGGCATTATTTTGGAATTGATAAAGACTGATAGGGATTTCTCTTTCAGATTAGTCTAAAAGCTTCTGACTAAGGTAAATTTAAAGACTTCCTTAATATTTCTTAAAGGAGGGAGTATTTTTTGCTTCCACACTGGCAAAATTGATCTCAACTTCCTGGTGTGATCATGTCCATGTCGATGTGGAATCTGGAAACCCCCAAACTTGTAGCCTGGAAAGATTTAATGACCCCCAGTTCACTTAGCTTCAAGGTGAAAGCCCTGGGTTTGATCTTGTCACAGGAGAGTTCCTCCCAGAGGGAGAGTCCAACTTCACTGGTCTCAGGCTAACAATAGAACTCATTTAGAGCTTGAGTGGGGATGATCCTTCACATCAGGGCCAAACCCAAACCAAGTGACTCTTTAGTGTAGTAGTTAGCACATCACTCTCATCAGTCTCAGAAGCTAAAGGTCCCAAGTTCATTCCTTAAAGGAGGGTGTGATATACTGGGAGAGGCTTCTGGATAAGTCACTGGGCTTGGCCTTGGCCTTGGCCTTGATGGGAATGATCATCCCCACTCAAGCTCAAAATGAGGTCTCTTGTTAGTCTGAGACCAGTGAAGTTGCACTCTCCCTCTGGGAGGAACTCTCATGTGACAAGGTCAAACCTGGGGATTTCATCTTTAAACTAAGTCAATAGGGATTCATTAAATCTTTCTAGGCTACAAGTTTGGGGGCTTTTTGATTCCACATTGACAATCATTAATTCAGAGAGTTCCAAGTTGTCTATTGGAGCACTGGACTAATTAGATGTTAGAGACAAGTACAAGAAGCACTGACTAGTTTGAAACATGTTTAGCATGTGATACTTCAGTGAATCTCACTCATAAGTGCCTGTCAACAAATTCCAAATATGGGCCATTACCATTTATAGTAATCTTTCCTGTTAGATTGCAAAGTACATGAAGACAGAGACCATGCCTTCATTTTCTAGTTCTTCTATTCTAGTAGACTAGCTTTGCACATAGTAGGGCTCTAAGAAATGGACATTAAAAGAATTATTCAATCAGATAATACATATAAAGATTCCTTTATAATTTCTTTAGCTAGACTTTTAACAACTAAATTAAATTAGCTTGAAATTACATATTTGAAAAAAGAAAAAAAAAGGTCAAACCTTCAACACAGTGTTATGGCAAGAAAAAGAACTTCAAATCAGCAGATATCTTGATATTCATTCTTCATCTGATATGTGCTAGCCCCAATTTAAATGCTTTTGTCTCCTCTTTCAATCCCAATGCAACAGATTTATTGATCTCTTCTTAGTTATGTTGATATTGTGCAGATGTTTGCTTGTCTTTGGTTTCCATATGTGAGTCAGTCTCACCTGTAAATCATTTGGTCTCTTACATCTCTTCTCAATGAATTCTCTCATACAAGCCCATCTTCAGACTGTGGGAGATGAGTCAATGTTATCAGATGATGATTGTGTTTCCCTCTCACACACTCTCTTTGCTTTTTTCTCTACTTCCACTTAGTGTTAGACAACAACATCCATGGATCACCCACTCAGTTGAAGTCAAGACATCATACTGATTTTCTTTCAAATAAAGGATAAATAGAATGGCGTGATATGAACTCTGAAGACATTCTAGTGTGATTCTATCATATTTATCATCCCTTTTGAACATCTACAAATATAGTTAGTTTAACATGGACTGATGAGTTTTGAGAATAGGTCTAAATCTGTTAGTTATTGATCATTGGTTAATTCTCTATTTGGTGATGTACAAAATGTATATAAAAAGTAGGATTATTATTAGAAAAAAATTACTTTACTCTTTCCATCCTTCAGCTAATTTCTCTAAAATACTGAAATATACCTTGCCTCCTGCCATTTTCCTACATATGTTACATAAGGAAGGCAACCCTATACCAACCCAAACCATATAACAAATATTAAAAAAATAAAAATAAAAACAACTTATCTTCTGTCTTAGAATTGTTACTAAGTATTGATTCCAAAGCAGAAAAAGTGGAAGGGGAAAGGCAGCTGGGGTTAAATAACTTGCCTAGGGTCACCTAGCCAGAAAGTATCTGAGGTCAGATTTGAAAACAGCACTTTGTTTCTAGGCCTTGTTCTCTATCCACTGTATAATCACAGTGCCCCAAAAATATTGTTAAGAGGAAGCAGAACTTGGAATGACCAGGACAGAGTCTGAATTTCTCTCTAAGTTTCCTTCCAACTCTCCTTCTATGATCCCAGCATCCTCAAATATCCTAGGATCTTAAATATCTTGTAGAAGATATTGTGGTGGGCATTGCTGATACAATGACAAAATATAAAAATAGTTAGCAATGGAAACAGAAGTAGGTAGCCACAAAAGTAACAACAACAGAAACATGTACCTTGTGTTATTGAGATATAAAGTTTAGGCAGATCTGCCTAAACTTTATATCTCAATAACACA
>NW_025365579.1:0-7126 GCF_016433145.1 Gracilinanus agilis | reverse complement strand
CTCTCTCTCTCTCTCTCTCTCTCTCTCTCTCTCTCTCTCTCTCCTCCTTTTCTCTCTCTCTCTCCCTCTCTCCTCTTTCCTCTTTCTCATTCTTATTTTCTGTTTTCTTCAATGTATCTGACCTTCTTGACATACTTTTCCAAAACTTTACTTTATAAACTTCTATTTTAAAAGTTGGCAGGGCTTTTCTTTTTTCCTATACAAACTCAAAGCAAAATTATACCTTGTAACAGCTTGGCAGCTGCCAAGCCTTAAAGGTTCGTCCAAGTGGAACACACCTGCTCACCTGCTGAATGTGCCAGGTACCTTCCAACATTGCATTGATTTCATTGAAGAGTTAGTGGCTGACAGCAGCACATGTGTGCTATAGCATATTTGCTACACAGAGGGGAGGAGACTGAGCTAATGGGCTTCTATATCCCAGGACACCAAGCTCCAAGCTCCAGAGTTGGCAGACAGAGAGTTAAATCCCTAAATCAAAAGAAATCCATGCCACAGCAGGTGGGAAGGGCTATGGAAATGAAGCAGAGAGTTTGCCTGAAGGCTCATTCCAGAGTTTATACCAAGGAGCTCTGTAAACCAAGGGGCTGATAAAAAGTAGGGAAAGTATTGATGCTATCAGAAAGGACACAAAAATTCAAGAGCTTTGAAGAAAATAGTGCTGATAACACTGGCTAGTCTTCTCTTTGAGGTTTTTACTTTGTTGTATACTAAATATAACCTTAGTTATCTTTATGGAGGGGAGGAAACTTGGGATTCAGCTTTTTAGTAATAAGAATCATTTAGATGTCTGTAATACTTTAGGATTTACAAAGCACTTTCCCCATAAGAGCCCAAAGAGGAAGATACTACCATTATTCTTATCACCATTTTACAAATGTAGATTACCAGGACTCACAAATTAAAGGATTGCCCATCTCTAGGAAAGTTGGAGCCTGGATTGAAATCTGGATCTCCTGATTCCAAGCTAGTGCTCTTTTGTCTGGCCTTTCACTTTTAATTCCACTACCACCACCACCAAATCAATAGATTAGCAAAGCCTTCCTCCCTCCTCTTTTTTAAACAGACACAGCATACATATGTATATATGCATATGTATATTTATAAATATACATAAATATATATACACATTTTTGCAGGGGTAAAATCCTTAAAAAATCATTTGTAAATAAAATTTATAATCATTTTTGAGCCATTAGAAATGATGTCATTCATATCCTCCAGCATTTTTGCAACTATCCCACCCCACATTGTCCAAATAAAAATACACTTTCCAGGATGATTTGCATTTATGTGGTACTTTAGAATTTACAAAGAACTTTCCTCAAAACAAACCTGAGAAGTAGGTAATGCAAATATCCTCTCATTACAGATAAGGAAACTTAAGCTTGGACTTGCCCAAGGTTACACATTTAGTGTAGCATGACTTCCTACTGTTAAAAGTAATGAAGATTATACTTGAAAATTATACTTTATACTTGTCAGACTACAAAAGGTTTATTAAATTGTTGTTGTTTTTTAAAATCAGTTTGATGATTGAATCAAATTCAATTCGAATCATCAAGCATTTATTAAAAACCTACTGTGTGAGCTGGATTATGGGTTAATGCTGGGTATGTAACAATGAAAAGTCTCTCTCATAAGAAACCTATTTTCCTGGAGTGATGCAATATGTATATAGAGCAGTAAATGTAACATGTATAAAAATAAATGCAAAGTAATTTCTGGGGGAAGGGCTCTTTCAACCAAGAGGATCAAGCCTTATTGAGCTGAGATTTAATGGGAGCCACGGATTCCTAGAGAAGGAAGTTAAGGAAAGAGAGCATTCTAAACAAAGGGAAATGGCTTGTACAAAGGCAGGAAGCTAGAATGTCATATGTGGGGAACAGGATGTAGGTTAATCTTACTGATATATAGTGTATGAAGAAAGGTAGAATGGATTATCTGGGCAGGTAGAGTAGAGTCAGATTATGAAGGGACTAAAATACCTAATATAAGGGCTTAAATATAACTTAATTAAATACCTAATATACAGGCTTAAATACCTAATATTGTATTTTAACCTAAAGATAATAATAGTAAGCTTTTTGAGCTCATTATTGTTCAGAATTGTACTTTGGAGTATTAGTTTGATGTCTTCATAGGAGGCTACTGAAGTAAACCAAATGAGAAATGATGGCTTAAAACAGCATAGTAACTGTGTGAGGATAAATATTGGAAATATTGTAGAAGTGGAATGGACAAAATTTGGAAACTGATTAGATATGAGTCAGGGAGGGCAGCATTAAGGGAGAGAGAAGACTAGAGGATGATGCCATGTTTGTAAATCTTGTATATTGGGAGAAGAGTGCTAGACTTGACAGAAATAGGGATGTTAGAAGTAGGAATGGGTTTAGAGGGAAAGACAGTGAGTTCTATTTTGAACATGTTTAGCTCGAAATGCCTATTGGAGATACTCCAAGTAGAAATTTTGAATAGGTAGTTGGTGATTATTTGAGTAGAGATGATAATTAAACCTGTGTGAGCTAATGAGATTAACAAGAGAGAAAATATAAAGAGAACAGAGAAGAGCACTTGGGAAACAGGCATGCATAAAGGATAAGAAATAAAAGATGGTCCATTATCAAGAACAATAACTAAAAGTGATCAGAGTTTATTGTTTCAAGTAAGATTTACATTGATGATTGCTCACTTTGATTTCTTTGAAGGTATTCCCTTGAAAGGGTATAACAGCTAAATGTGCTTCCTCTTTCAATTTTTTTTTCATGATTTGCAAATATTTAGGGACAATATTTAAAAGTTCCATTAAATATTCATTGTTCATTTATACACATTTTAAAAATGCATTTAGGTTCACAGTATAGCACTATCAAAGGAATCTTAAAGATCCAGAGGCAGAGAGTGAGGGCCATAGTGACACAGGAATGAAACCAAGAGTTGTTCACAAAGGTCAGAGCAGCATAACACAACTAAATTTATGAAGGCTAAGCCAAAACAAGACTGAGTTGGAGCCATTACAGCTTACTTAATGACTTAAGAACAAAAAACATTGGCCTCGTTCCCATGTGTCTGGGAATGAACTTCCCCAAAATTTGTTTCATGCAGTGAGGCTTAAAGGGGATTTCTGGAGTATCTTTGTGTTAAGATGTAGGTAAAAATGGGAAACGTAGGCAGAATGTTATAAGAAGTAACAATGAGCAAAATGATGTCATGGAAATAAAGCAATTTGGAGTTTAGAGGACTTGATATGGATCCTAATAGTGTTCCTTACTACTTATGTGACTTGAAGCAAGTCACTTCAACACAATGGGTATCACTTTATTTATTTATAAAAAGAAGAAACTGGGCTAGATAATCTCCTTGCCCTAAATTTATAATGATTAGATCCTACAATCTCTTGGAAACTCAGGTTGCACTCTAGCAACATGAAACCTGAGAGTCTATTTACATGTATTCTGAAAACCTCCCCAAAGTGATAAAAAACTCTATCTTGTCCCTAAATTTGCCCATTAAGTTTTCTGTTCTCTCTTGAAGGGAACCACAATTTACCAGTTTATCTTAGGGACCATATAAACCTCTTTATCCCCTCTACTCTTTCCCCTGAAAGTTCTGGAAGATCTTAAGTAAAGAAGATGAATTCAAAAATAAGTCAGACATTTCTACTACCAAAAATAGATTTTAGAAGTATGTAACTTTGATCTTGCTCTTGTCCCATCACTTCAATTATTCAGGTAGAGGATGTGTTTTCCCTTTTCTCAACTTACTGCTTTATTGAGTTTTTGTTTTTGTTTTATTTTGTTTTTACCTCTGAACCTAGACTTAGCAACTAGATTTTTTAAAATCAAGTCATTTACTGTGAATAGTATTTTTACTTATTTTTCAATTTTTTAATTTGATTTTTAAATTTTTTCTCCATGGTTACATGATTCTTTTTGTTTCCCTCTCCTGTTCCCTTCCCCTTCCTGGACAAGTAATTCCACTGGGTTCTACAGATATTTGAATAGTATTTTTATATACTATAAATAATGAACAACTACTTCATTTCAGTTCTAGTAAACTGTTTAGTCAACATAATTTGTACCGGATTCCCCTGGTAAAGATGTTCATTCATTACTTTCCTCACAATGAGTATATAAAAGAACACTAGAAATTGTTTAGTGAGTCCAAATAACTCTTTGTTTGGATCTACTTGTGTATAAAAGCATGAGAATTGAACTTCATGATATTGTTTCCAAAAAGGAACTCAAATATTTCTGACTTCTCTTTAATAATCTATTATTATATGTATGTAATAATATAAAACATGGGAATTTGGAGGCCTTCCCACATAGTATTTTCTATGTTGGACTATGGTGAGTGGCGTTAACTGTTGCTATCAAAACCATTGACTTTACCTTTCAGTGCCACATTCAGAAGACCTTTCTCCTCGAGCTCTTGACCCAATCTGGCACTTCACAAGCATTTGTGAAACACCCTATTTTGCTAGTCCTTGTGCTAGGTGATGAGGAGACAAAGACACAAGTAAACAGAAGCTACCACCCAGGAACTTACTCTCTAATGGAAAAAAATTTACAAACAAATAAATATATGTATAAAAACATATACACATGTACACATTGATATGCATATATATTCAATGCATTTATGAATGTGTTTAATATACATACGTGTGCTTACATATATATGTCATGTGTAGGCATTATATTTATGTGTCGGTCTATATATGATATTTTGAGGAGAGACAACACTAAGAAATACAAGATTGAAAAGAAACTAGGAGAAGTTTCCCATAGGAAATGGCAGATGAGTTTGAAGAGAACTAGGGATAACTAAGAGGCAAAAATGGGAAGGGAGTGCATTCTCTGCATGGGCACGGATGTGAAAGATGAGCATGCCAAGTTCAGGGAAGACCAAATAGGTTAGTTTAAGTGGAGCAAAGTTGGATGAAGACGAATAGGGTAAAATAATGCTGAAAAAGTCTGCGGGAGCCAAATTATGAAGGGCTTTTAATGTCAACTTGAACAAATCATATTTTATCGTAGTGGTCGCAGTCACTTAAAGTGTTTTGAGTGGAGTCTTGTGCTTTAAGAAGATTATTTGGGCAAGTATGTGGACAATGTATTAGAAAGAGGGGAAATTGGTACCTGGAAGGACAGGGTAGTTAACAGACTGCACTAATAGTTCTAATGAAGGCTAGTAAATTCCACTAAGGGGACTGAAGTAGAGTGTGGATAAGGTGGGTTGAAAGAAAGATATTATAGATGTAGAATAGACAATTCTTGTCAACTGATTGGATATCTGAGGTGAGGGAAAGGTTAACGGTTAGAAGAAAGCTCAGAGACCAGCACCTTAGGGAAATAGGAATTGGATGAGAGATTCAGGGGAGGTGTCAGGTAACTGTAGGTTAGGGGGAAATGATATGTAGAAAGTGGCCTGGCAAACAGCCAATCTTGACTTTGCTTAAAAGCTTCCTATTTTCTGGAATCACCCAACCACTATAATAGTGCCTTCCTTTTCCAAGCCCTTTACCTGAAATAATGCAAAGTTGGAATGGGACATGTTTCATTGCTCAAATTGAAGTCTTTTGCAATTCCAAGATCCTGTTGCTGAAATTTTATTTTATTTTATTTTATATATATATATATATATACATATACATATGTATATATAATATTATTATATTATATATAATATGCTATTATATCTAAATAAAGTGCACATAGCATGAGTGGCAATAGTAAGAATATATATTATTGCTGATTCCTGCATCTTAGTAATATAACCAAGAATCGCAGCTTCAGTAAAAGGTAATTCCATTTGTGTGTGACTAAGGATAATAGCCTAATATGAAATATGTCCAAATAAAATTAAGCTCTATGCCCTAGCTACTGCTTATTTTGTTTACTCGATAAATTAACTGTATGCAAACCTTTGCTTCCTGTATCTTGAGTTTCTTAACTCCAGAGCCATTTTAGGTCATCATGGTCTTTTATTACAACATAAAACTGCCAATGTAAGTTCTTCAAGAAACATAAAAGGTAATTACATTTAAATATGTTTCCATCAAAGAAGATCTATGTAATAAAAGATCCTTTTTAAGCACATTTGTTACTCATTTTACTTTAAATTGTTTGTACTTAATGCTTCTAATATTCAGAGTTACTCCTCTTCTATCAAAACAGGTATGTCTTTACAAATGGGGAAATGTTTTTCCAGTGCACATGCTTCCACTATATCTTAAGGAGAAATAGAAGAAGGATGACTTAAATGCTTGTAAAGCCTGTCCCAAAACAAAGAATGAGATTATTTTCCAGAAGCAAATTAGTTTAAGATTATTTATGGCTAGGAAACTCCCTTTTTCAGGATCAACATGATTCCTTTCTAGGAATCCATGACCTGCCTTGTGCTTGCTAGAGATTATTTGAGAGGTCACCATATGTTGCTGGAATGAGGGCAAGTTATTTCTCATTGAAGAGTGAGTTTAGCCATGCCACTATTATTTTCAGGAAAAGCTCTCCTCGAGATGCTGTTAAAGGTCAAATCAGACTTGATGTAGGTTAGGTATCCCTCATACCTCAGCAAGTTCAAAGGAGTCTTTGAGTTGGGAAGGTGACAAACAAATCAGACAGGATTTCTGGGCTGGAGAGATCCCCAGGAGAGGCACTTTGTCCCCAGGAATTGCAGTGAAGTAGAACTGAGTTCTCCTTTAGTATTTCCAAACTATCACAAGCTGTCTCATTTTCCTAGGGCACTTTTCCCCTGTATCTTGTCAGACCCCTTATTATACTGATTCTTCTCCCCTTGTGTTGACTATAAGAAAATTTTTTTAGCAGTCAAGAAAACATTTTTATTTCCAGTGAATCATTATTTTAAACATAAAAGTTATAGACTGTTAAAACTACTTTTTGTATATTTTAACCCCTTAGTGGTGTGCCTCTTCACAATATTTCTGAGATGCTAGACCTTTGGATGTGTACAGTAACCAAACTAATGTTAATGTTCAAAGTAAAAGAAGTAGCCACTAAAAAAGGAAGGAAGGAAGGAAGGAAGAGAGGGAGAAAGGGAGGGAGGGAGGGAGGGAGGAAGGAAGGAAGGAAGGAAGGAAGGAAGGAAGGAAGGGAGGGAG
>NW_025365578.1:0-6659 GCF_016433145.1 Gracilinanus agilis | reverse complement strand
CATATGGATTCTTTTCCCCTTTCCCTAATCTTCTTGGGAAACAGACCGAGCAACATGTATCCAGGGCTGTATGAGGCGTGGGTGTGACTCCAAATTACTCATTAAAATGATTGGATTTGTTCACAACTCTACCAGTAGCACTGAGGCATCCCCATTGTCCCACATCCCAATAACTTATACGTTTTAGAGAAGGATTGAACAGTCCGCAGTGATTTCTCAGCTACAAAGAACAAAGGCGAGAATGGAATTTTGAAGGCTGAGAACTTGGAACAAATGTTAACATCACGAAGAGAAATGGGGAAATTAGAAATGATTGGGGGGTTTCCATGACGACAGGTTATGGTCCCTTTTTGATGTTAGTTCTCAGAAAACATTGAACTGGAGCTGTCCCATAGATTGCTAGAATTTTAGAGACTTGAAAGGGAGTAAAGTGAGGGAGTTCACCCCATCTTCTGTCAAAAAGAGGTCAGCCATCTGGATGGCACAAGAATCCATCTTGTCATTGAGATAGAGACAGAGTTGAAGAGATGAACTCACAGCTTTATACAGGAAATGATCAAAGACAGAGGAATGAATTGTGAAGACAGGAAAAGGGCAATGAGTCTGCCTATGCTCATGAAGTATATATAAAATGGAGAATGGAAACTTTTTTTATTAGCAGGTATTATATAAATAATCACAAGAGGTTTGGTGGCCATGGTATCTGTTAAAGACATCAAGCACGACGACAGGAAATGATATGAAGAGGAAAATATATACAATCTTAGTGTGGGAGACCTCTAGAGAAGGGATTAATTGCATTCAATACTCAACGGTCAACAATGAATTGGATAGTACAATACATTTTGGTGATGCTGTTGAGCTAAAATTTTTCTTTATGTGATATTTGGGGAAATACTGGGGAATCTTAAACGGATAAGGTCTTCTCTATTCACAGAGTACACGCACAAACTACAAAAACTTGAGCAGCTTATACTTTCTATAAAGCTCCCCTCAATATTAGTGCACCATGGCTTGTCTACTATACCTTTGGTCCCAAATATTGTTTTCCTCTCCTGTACTGTTAGCATATATGAAAACTCTATTTTAAATGTACAATAAAATATTCTAACTCTCCTAGCAATCATCATTGACAGGGGGTAAAAACAATTTTGACAGTTACAATAATATTTTATAGTACGTTTAGCAAACATTTCCTAACTTAGAGTTTTATCATTATTCCATCATTTCTGCATTAAAAAGTGTACTCCAGCCTAAAAGTTTTCATTTAAATGACTACATTTGTCTCTGTAGCACAAACTGGAAAAATATAGGTGTGAGGTTATCCTTTTGGAGAAAATATTACCTAAAACATTTATTTCCTATCTGTAGAACTCTCATTTCTCCCTAAGTGGTGGAAACTCTTCATAAACATTTATTTCTGCTCTCTACAATGAGAGTTAATTATTTATGTTAGCAATAGTAATGATTGCCAATTATTCTGCTGATCTTTTCTTTCCTTAAGAGACTCGCTGAAAATCTACCCAAAGGATTTACAAGACAAAAATCTGTAGCCACCACAGCAATAATAAAAGAAGATATTTCAAGTGGACAACTCGAAGGTAAGATTAAATTAAGTTGGTAGTTAAAATTGGTAAAAAAATAAATAAACCATTAAAGTGGGTTCTAGAATTGCTCCTGGGTAGCACGAGCTAGCATAATAAAAATGAAAATCCTTCCCAAATTAATTTACTTATTCAATGTCATACCGATCAAACTGCCAATTTTTTTTTTACTGAATTGGAAAAAATTATAACAAAGTTAATTTGGAAGAACAAAAGACCAAGAATATGAAGGGAAATAATGAAAAAAAGTGAAGGATACGGGCCTAGCAGTACCAGATCTTAACCTGTACTATAAAGCAGTGGTCATCAAAATAATATGGTCCTGGCTAAGAGACTGAAGGGAGGATCAGTGGAATAGGCTCGGGGTAAATGACCTCAGCAAGATTGGGGAACAATGGACCCAAAGATCCCAGCGTTTGGGATAAAAACCCACTATTTGACAGAAACTGCTGGGAAAATTACAAAACAGTATGGGAGAGAGTAGGTTTAGATTAACATCTCACACCCTTCACCAAGATAAATTTAGAATAGGTGAATGATTTAAATACAAAGAAGGAAAGTACAAGTAAATTAGGAGAACATAGAATATTATACCTCTCAGATCTATGGGAAAGGAAAGATTTTAAAACCAAGCAAGAAATAGAGAATATTACAAAATGAAAAATCAATAATTTTGATTACTTCAAATTAAAAAGTTTTAGTACAAACAGAACCTAGGCAACCAGATATAGAAGGGAAGCAACAAATTGGGGGGAAAATCTTTATAACAAAACCTTTGAAACAGATCTAATTACTCAAATGTATAGGAGCTAAATCAATTGTTATCCAAGCATTGTGGATGGCAATTTGGAACTATGCCCAAAGGGCCTTAAATGACTGCCTACCCTTTGATCCAGCCATACCACTGTCGGGTTTATACCCCAAAGAGATAGTAAGGGAAAAGACTTGTACAAAAATATTTATAGTTGCGCTTTTTGTGGTGACAAAAAATTAGAAAATGAGGGGATGCTCTTCGATTGGAGAATGGCTGAACAAATTGTGTTATCTGTTGGAGATGGAGTCGTAATGGACTTTTCTACTAGCAGCAATGATCCAGGACGATTCAGAGAGACTTATGAAAAAGAACACTATCCACAACCCGAGAAAGAACTGTGGGAGTAGAAACACAGAAGAAAACCAACTGCTTGATCACATGGGTCGATGGGGATATGATTGGGGATGTAGACTCTAAACGGTCGCCTTAGTGCAAATATTAATAATATGGAAATAGATCTTAATCAATGACACTTGTAAAACCCAGTGGAATTGCTCATTGGCTATGGGAGGGGGGTGAAATAGGGGAGGGAAAGAACAGGAATAATGTAACCATGGGAAAATACTCAAAAATAATTGAATAAACATAAAGAAAATAAAGTGGGTTCTAAAAACCTTGCCAGTTGTGCCTCAAGAGCATGGCCACTGGGTCGTTATCCACTACATAGTTTTAAGATGATTCCACTGAATATGTAGTTAGAGACACTTCCAGAACGATGAACATCGAATTTGCAATCATCAGCTCCATGTGAAGTCAGATTGAAAACTGTCACAGTCTCTCCCCCTCTCCCCTCCCCCCTTTATGCTTACACTGTCACCCAAAATTCTCAGCAATGAATTCTTCTCCCACATGCCCCATGATGCCACTCAAGCATGATGGCTGACCCAACATATTTCTCTTTCATCTCCTTTTTCTCTGATATGGTCATGCAGTGCTAGTTTGCTTCCTTCTTTAACTTCTCTTAACTCAGTTTCTTACTTTATCAATTTCACAAGTATACATACTCATATTTACAAAATTCCTTCCACTGTCGCTGCAGACTCTATTCCTGGGAATCTCTCTATTTCACCTTTGCTCTTTTGCCCTGTCTCCCATTTCTTCTTCATGCTCTTTTTTTCCAGGTAAAAAACATCCTGCTTAATCATAGCTGATAAGTATGCAATGCACCTAGATTAAGAAAGAGGAAATTATTGAAATCTGAAATAATTGATCTCTTAAAAAAATTTTTAACCTTCAAAATCTCCACAAATGGTTTCAATTCATTTCCCCCTTTTCTAATTAAACTTTTTCTTTAAGCATTAATATTCAAGATTTTTAAGAGGTGTAAAAATATTATTCAGGACTTTCCTGTTTTCTTTAATTACTAATGTCATACAGTACTGTCTAGTCAAAAGCATATTTCAACTGCAGATAGAATGCGGGGCCTGGAACATCAGAAGAGCAGAATTGAAAGCCACCTTCAAACATTTTCTAAATCTGGGACCCTCAGTAAGCCACTCGTGCTCTGTTTCTCTCTGCTTTCTTAACTAGAAAATGATGGTAAGAAGAGCACTTACCTCCCAGGGTGATTTCCAGGCTCAAAGGAGGGAGTTTTTGTAAAGTGGTTATCACAGCGCCCACTGGCACATGTTAGATACTTAATAGATGCTGGCTGGCTTCCTTCCTTCTCAGGCTGTATCCAAGCCCATAGGCGTTGCAGCTGGGAGGATGGACAAGGGAAATCTCTCTTCCTCTCCAGCTCCCATAGGCAGTCTGGAAGAAGGCATGAGAGAAAAGGCCAAAGAGGAGTCCTGAGGAAAGAGCAAAATTGAGAAATATACATATGAGAATATTTAGACACCCATTCATCGCTTCAGGAATACATGCTTTTGTTGGTGGGGATATTGCCGCCCCCAGTAACTATCATCACCTCCTTACAACTCAGTAGATGATCTTTGAGTTTTGCTGTCAATAAAGAATTCCTCCTCCTGTGACCCAACCTGCTGATAGCTTTAGGACCTTAATGAGGTTGGTTCATGGGCCACAGACACACCAGACCCTGACCCGAAAGCTTTCCAGCATGACCACAACTTGTGCCTTGTTGCAATAGCCTTCAGGAGCTCAAAGCCACTTGATCTTCGTGATCCCTCATGGCAGGAAGGCTTTAGGGGAGAATTCCCCTGTCTGTACCCGTGTGCTTGCGCAATGCATGCCATACCAGTGAGTCGGTGGCTTTCTGAGGGAGCTCCTCCAGTCAATATTTGTAATTCTGGACACTGTCAGTGGAAAGAAGTTTCTACTGGGCTTAAGCACCAGGCACGGTGATGCACCCCTCAACTTGCGGCTCCCAGGGAGGCCGAGGCTAGCAGATGTCTTCAACTTGGGAATTCTGAACTGCTGTGGGGTCTGGCATCAGTATGGGAGTCCCCAGGCATAGGGGCCGACAAGTTGCCTAAGGAGGGGTGAACCCAGCTAGCTCGTAAGCGGAGCAAGCCAAGGCTTGTAGGAAATACAAAGAAGTGGGCCAGAGTCCCGAGCCCAAGACCAGCCTTTATTTTGTGGGCACAGAATGAGAGGGCTACGTGCCCCACACAGCCCATGGTGATGGCTCCTCTTCTTGGAGAGGACACGACGTTTTCGAGGCTGTGGGCACTTGTTTCACTGGTCACTGCCAGAGCCGAGCATTTGGCCCTGTTCCTACAGCGAGTTTGGGAACGTCTTGCTGAGGCGTTAACAGAGTCCCATAAGAGAGCGTCTGAGCAGCCCTCTGCCGCTTCTTCCTTTCTCCGCTCCCTTGGTGACGGCAGTGCAGGCGCCGGGCCCTGGTTCCTCCTGTCACATCCTCGACACTGTGCGGCTAGGAGGAAAGGGGGACGTGTACAAGGCCACTCGTTACTGCCAAGGCTCCAAGTCCTATTCTAGCTTCCTAAGATCCCCCCCGCCCCCTCCCAATTACCGCGCAGGCAGCTCTTCTGGAGGANCCATAAGAGGGCGTCTGAGCAGCCCTCTGCCGCTTCTTCCTTTCTCCGCTCCCTTGGTGACGGCAGTGCAGGCGCCGGGCCCTGGTTCCTCCTGTCACATCCTCGACACTGTGCGGCTAGGAGGAAAGGGGGACGTGTACAAGGCCACTCGTTACTGCCAAGGCTCCAAGTCCTCTTCTAGCTTCCTAAGATCCCCCCCGCCCCCTCCCAATTACCGCGCAGGCAGCTCTTATGGAGGAATTCTCTAGGAAGGAGGAAAAGCTCTTTTACTAGGTGGCTTCTTAGACCTCCCATGCCAAGAGGCAGTGAAAGCTGCATCTCCCCGTTCCCCCAAGCTCTCCCATTCATCCTGTGAGCACTAAGAGAGAAAGCACATTGTCTGTAGGCGGAGGTGCCCGCAAAAGAAGAGTAAGTTATTCTTTCTTCTCAGCTGTCCAGTTGGAAACAACAGCTCAGATTGTCCACAGCCTTCTCCAAACTCAGAGCAAACCAGCTGGGCTGGCAACGATTCTGCGACAGCAATCTCCTTCGACCTTATGGTTTGCTAGATGAATTTTGTTGTAGCAAAGGAACTACGAATTTCCCAGGCTTTGTCAAGACCCCTTTGAGACCTCCTTATAACTGTCTGATCCGTCCCCCTCCCCACCAAAAAATGAGAAGACAGTTGGTTAACTGCCTCCCAAGACGCTCTGGGAAAATTCTCTCACCCACAATTCCTCTCCAAAATTCCATTTAAAGAAGAAACCCAACTTGCCTCTCTTTATGCATTCATGAATCACTTATGTTATTTAGGACTATGTCCTAATCAATTCTTTCTTATTTAACTCCTAATGACCAAATATCCTATAGGCTACACAAGGCAGTGTAGTAGGCAATGGGGGTTAAGTGACTTGCTCAGGGTCACATGGCTATGAAGTCTGTGAGACCAGATTGGAACCAAAAATCTCCTTTCTCTAAGAGCGGTTCCCCAAAATGTCTAGAGGAATAGAAACAACAATAATTAAAATTATTGCGAAAGGGTAAAAAATGTCAGTAAATATCAGCTACAAAAAGAAAAACTATTTTGTTTCACTTCAAAGTAGAAAAGCAGTTCACATGAATTTGCTAGTCATTATTTCTTGAGGGTTACTATTGGCAATTTGCTTTGGTTGACCATGGTGCCTTTTAAGGTGCTGAAGATTATACCATGAAAGTTTTGTATGCAACTGACTATTGATTCCCTTTGGAAATAATCTTAATATCATCCATGAGAATTGTAGCATGTGTTTTCTGCTCATTTTT
>NW_025365577.1:0-3765 GCF_016433145.1 Gracilinanus agilis | reverse complement strand
ATTTCTCCACATAGGAATACAAATAATTAGATCTTATTGAAGCCCTTAAAGAGGCAAATTTGAAAAATAAGAGTTTTCTTTCTTTCCCCTCTGTTTCTTATTTACCTTTTCATGTTTCTCTTGATTTTTGTGGTTGGATATCAAACTTTCCATTTAGTCCTGGTCTTTTCTGTGCAAATGCTTGGAAATCTTCTATCTTGTTGAATGCCCATACTTTCCCCAGGAAGTATATAGTCAGTTTTGATGGGTAGGTGATCCTTGGTTGTAGACCCAGTTCTCTTGCCTTTCTGAATATCATATCCCAAGCTTTGCGGTCTTTTAGCGTGGAGGCTGCTAGATCCTGTGTGATCCTGATTGGATCCCCTTGATATCTGAATTGTCTCTTTCTGGCTTCTTGTAAAATTTTTTCTTTTACTTGGAAGCTCTTGAATTTGGCTATTATATTCCTGGAGGTTGTCTTTTCAGGGTCTAATGTAGAGGATGATGTATGGATCCTTTCAAAGAACTTCAGGGCAATTTTGCTAAATAATTTCTTTTAGTATGGAATCCAAATTTCTATTAATTTCTGCTTTTTCAGGAAGACCAATGATTCTCAGATTGTCTCTTCTAGACCTGTGTTCTTGGTCTGTCACTTTCTCATTGAGATATTTCATGTTTCCTTCTATTTTATCATTCTTTTGACTTTGTTTTATTTGTTCTTGTTGTCTTGAGAGATTGTTAGCTTCTAATTGCTCAATTCTAGCCTGTAGAGACTGGTTTTCGGCTATAATCTTTTGGTTTTCCTTTTGAATCTGGTCTGTTTGGTTCTTCAAGGCTTCCAGCTGGTCATTTCTGGTCTTCAATTTGCTTACCAATTCATTTGATTTCTGAGCCTCACTTTCTAATTGTGAAATTCTGCCTTTTAAACTGTTATTTTCTTGTCAGATTCCTTCCATCTTTCTCATAATCTCAGATTTGAACTCTTCAAGAGCTTGTGACCAGTTTTCATTATTTTGGGAAGGTTTGGATGTGATTGCTTGTTTGTTCTCCTCTTCTGTTTGCTCTGTTGTCTGGATTTTCTCTGTGTAAAAGTTATCGAGTGTTCAAGATTTCTTGTTGATCTTTCTCTTCTGGGGTTCCCTATTTTGGCTTTCTATTGTTAGCCCAGCGCCTTCTCAGCTTTATCCTCACACTCAGGGTCTGTCTGCACTCTTTAGGCTCCTGATTTCTCAGGTCTAGTTTTTCTCTGGGTCAAGCCTCCTGGTGATCCCCCTTGCTTGATCCTCTGCCCAAGGCTCCTTTAACAGTCTCAGGGTCCTGCTTCCACAGTCGAGCCCCCGTCTGCACTAGTTCCCCACTCAGGGTTTCCAAGCCTTCCCCCTCGCCTGCTTCTGTACCTTTACTTGTGCTTGCGCTCAAGGTCTGTGTTCAAAGTCCGTGAGCATTCTTTAGCCTCTTGGGGTCTTAAGTCTTGCTGCTTTCAGGAGCAGGCCCTGGAGCTGCCAATGACTTAATAAGTGCCCAAACTTACTCTAACTCTTTTAACTGGCTTTGGTACTGTAGGTGGGGTGGGGTGGGGAGGAGGGTATTGCTCAGCTCACAATTTAGTGAGAGCTGTTTCACCCCTTTATAGCATGGAAATGCTCCAAACCCATGTACCTTCAATGCTGCGCACTCCTGTGGGGTCCCTTTGTTCATCTGGATTTGTTTTTATGTCCCCTTGAGGAGTCCTATATGTTTTGGTTAGGAGAGGTTAAGCAGCTGCTTTTTACTCTGCTGCCATCTTAACCAGGAAACTCCCCCTTTCCAGACAGATTTATGTAGTGAGACTAGTATTTCATGCATTCCTGTAAAAATCTACAAGCCAATAGTTATGGCTCTTCCCTTGTCTTGCTGCCTTTCAGTTCACAGAGAAGGTAGAGTCTTAGTCATCTAGCTTTTCTGCCTTGTTCCTTATGTAAAAAGGAATTTTTTCATTTCTTTAATTGAACAGAGGACCTGGAGGTCCTCTTATCATAGAGATGTATAGGGATTAACCAGCCCACAGTGACAAGAAGTAGGATCCAGGGAGCCCCCTGCTGAACCAGTGTCAGTTGCAAGCTATCATTTGCTGACAGTGAGGAGAGGCAGTTGGCGGTTCAGTTGTAGACAGTTAAGGCTGGTAGTTGCGGGGAAGTTGGCTGTTGGGTGTAAGTTGGTGGTTGGGGGGTTACTGTTTAGTTGCTGGAATATAAAGGCAAGCCTAAGCTTACTGAGAGCTCTTTTGACGTTAGCCTTTAAAGGGTTTTTTGCCTCTGGGATCTTGAGAAAGCAGGAGGTCTGTCTCATAAACAATCTGATGTCAATTGGCTACTGACAGTTTGGGCTGCTATAGAAAACTGATAGAAGGACTGAGTGAGTGGTGGCTTTCTATTATTTTAGGAAGTGAGGTAGTTAGTGAATCATTTATAGATAGTGTAGGTTAGATAGGCCTGGTGTTTGCCAGGCAAGAAGAAGCTGTCCTCAGAAGACAGTTAGAGGTAGTACTAGGAATTTTAGGTATATTTATAGGATATAAGATTAGTAATCTGTCTTTCCTCTTTTCTATCTTTCCCTCCTTTACTATATTCTTTTACTCTCTCTATTTTAATTAAACTAAATTGTTAATTGTTAAAAGCTGCTAGACGTTTTCTTTTCTCTGACTCAAAGGGATAATATTAATTTACAACTCTACTATATTCTCACTAAAACTTAAATTATTAAAAGCTGTTCTCTTATTTTGTAAAAACCACTATTTTAACCCTTACACTTATATTAATGATGTCCATGCTTTCCATAAAAACATCCTTGACCATAAAGAGGATCCAATATTTTCTACTTCATTTTTCTTTGAAGATTTTGTCTCACTCTTGATTTTCTCACTTTTCAAGCATCTTCAATAAGTTTTTTTGATTTATGTACAGATGTTTGTTCTTCTCTGACTCCTTCTAGCAACTGAATTTTTTAACTTTTACTTTCTAGTTTCAGGGCATCTAGAATTTTGGACAGAATTTTAACTTTCATTTTCTGGAATCTTTTCAACAGATTTCTTCTTGCTTGCTTCTAATTGGACAAAACAGTTTTCTTTTTTTTAATTAATTTTTTCAGTTACACATAGAAATATTTTTGACAATTCAATGGCATTTTAGGATTCAGGTTTTTCTCCCTCCCTTTCTGTTTTAGTCTGGCTTAATCCTCAAGAATGCTTGGGTGTCTTCTCTCTTATTGAATGTCACTTATTTCCACTAAAAGAATATACTCAATTTTGCTAAATAGGCGACTCTAGGTTGTAACCCCAAATCTTTTGCCTTTCTGAATATCATATCCCATGCCTTTCAATCCTTTAAAGTAAAAGCCATTAGATCCTGTGTAATCCTGATTGTAGCTTCATGGTGTTTGAGTGGTTTTTTTCTGGTTGTTTGAAGTATTTTTTCCTTGTGTTGGTGGCTTTTGAATTTAGCTTGTCAATTGAGGATTTCTTTCTAGAGGTAATCTGTGTTTTCTTTCAGTTTCAATTTTATTTTCTTGTTCAAAGATCTCTGGAGAGTTTTCTTTGATAATTTCTTGTAATATGATATCCAAAGTTTTTTCTTGATCATGACTTTCGGCTAGTCCAATAATTCTCAAATCGTTTGTCCTAGATCTATTTTCTAGGTCAGTTGTTTTATCAGTATTTCATGTTTTCCTCTGTTTTTTTTTATTCCTTTGCTTCTGCATTGCTATTTCTTGATTTCTCATGAAAATGGTTAATTCTGATTTTTAAGAATT
>NW_025365576.1:0-8037 GCF_016433145.1 Gracilinanus agilis | reverse complement strand
CCTTCCTTCCTTCCTTCCTTCCTTCCTTCCTTCCTTCCTTCCTTCCTACCTTCCTTCCTTCTTCTCCTGTAAATCATCCTTTAGAGGTCTTGGGGAGGGGAGAGGATTCTGAAACACTCTCACAGACAGCAGATCAATATTTTGATATGTTTTCACTTGAAGTGTGTAGTAGTTTTTAACAGTGCTGATCTCTTGGCTTGAAGCCCAGAGGAAGTTTCAAAAAAAGGGAAACAGGGTGTCTTGATTCAATCTATCAAATAACTTTCTTCTAATTCTTTGCAAAAAATTTCCTTGCTCCACCTAACAGACTAGTGTGTTATTAGATATCCATGAGGCAGAGTCCAGCTACATGCCACGAATGATATTCCATCTATGTAAACGTTGTCATTAGAATAACTTAGACTTGAATTGCTATTAGCAGCTGTACAGCTGTCCTACACCATTTGACATCTTCCCAAGAAATGCATCTTGGCGCCAATGAGAATTCTTTCCCATTCAGATTAATATCTAAAATGTGTGGGAAATTCAGTAGAATAACTGCATCAATGTACCCATTCATAATGTTTACAAAATAAGTATTGAGTTTTCCTTTCAAATGATGGGATTGATTTTTTTTCTATGCCTCCCATCCCCATTTCCCTTTTATAACACTTTTATAACAACTATAAATAAGTTTCAGGGAAATGCCTCTTCTACTGTTTCACAAGGCTTTTCTTATCAGGCCTTCACAGCTTTTGCATACCCAGATACTTTTATTTTTTATTTCTATTGCCAGAAATATTAGTGCTTCTGTTGTGAAATAGTTGAGGCATTGTGATGTATGATATGATGCTTGAAGAATTTAAATGACTTTGCCCCCTTTGCTTTAAATCATTACTACATAGTTATCTATCAGACTTATCAAAATAAATATAGTTTCATCAAATTCCTCTTGAAACAACTCTGAGAACTCATCAAGTCCAAAACCTCACCAGCAGACTAATGGTCCTTTTCAACATCCATTCTAGGGAAGTATTTAAATACCTTCTTATTGACCTTTAGCCATAGAGGACTTCTCAACCAAATTTGCATTTTGGGATAATTGTAATAGCTTGGCTATTCACTTTAAATTTTGGATTAAAGATGAGAGCATTTGTATAGTTCTTTAAATTTTGCCAAGTACCATCTTTTTTTTCTCCATAAGGAACACTGGGAGATAGGTGCTATTAGTATCTTGATTTTATGGATGAGGAAACCAAGGCAGATAGACATTAAATGGCTTGTCTAGGGTCTCACAGCTAAGATGTGTCTAACCTTGGATTTGAATTCCCAGCTTCCTGACTCCGGTTTCAACATTCTATTCACAGTGCCACCTAGTTGCTTAGAAACTTTGATTATATTAGTCTGAATTCTTGTCCCCTACCTCATCTCAAATCTCAGTCTCCATGACTCAGTCATTGGCCCTGGAACATTAGCAGGTACACTGGTAAGAAGTGTTTCTGAATACATGGCTTATCACAGGTTCTATTCTCAGTGTTTTTAGCTCAGTAGAATTTTCAAGCACAAACTCGAACTTGAGTTCTGGGATATTAGCCTTTGGAGAATCCATTGTCCCTCCTTTGTCATGATGAACCATCAAAGAAACAGTTTAATGGAAATCTTACATTGTGCCAACTTTTACCTCTGAAGAACTTCTACCCTCTCTGTAGTCAATGAGGATAAAGTGATTGCTTCTCATATATTACAAGTCATGGATTTTAGCAATTAATTGTAGAGATCATACATCTATTTTTGACTCTTTCTGAGCCTTCTATTTTTTTTAGGCTAAAGACATTTTTTTTCAATTGATCCATGTGCCATAGTTTAAGGACCCCACTGTCTTGGTTTTATTGCTAATAATACACAAGGGAAAAATTAAAACTCCAACAATATATTCATTTTATTTAAATAATTAATATTTTAACATCATTTTTCTAAGTTAGAATTAATAAAAATGGTTCTGTTTAGTTTCAGTTCTGATAATGACTATTAATTTGTTTTTCAATGTGGGACTTAAATGTTTTTAACGATGTAAATTATTCTTACATGTATTGATCTTTCTTTAGTCTTCACAGTTTTAGAGAGCTTTATTAGCTTATGCCAGTAGTTTCATTGAAAAGTTCAAAAATTCTAAGACAATGTCATGAAGTTCAGGCTATTTTTATAAGTATTTTATTTTAACAAAGTATTGTCACTCTATCTGTCTACAATTCATTAATCTAAATTAGATATAGAGTTAGAAAGGAGCTTTGAATGTCATTGAGTCCAATCCCTTCATATTAGTGATAAGGGTGCCGAAGCCAAGGTTAACGGATTGAATTTAATTCCTTTGTCTCCAAATCATTACTCTTACTAATTTGGAATTTGTATTACCATTAAATATATCTTGCTTTTAAAATGAAAAGAAAATCATAGAATTATGGAATTTAAGAGTTGGAAGGTACATCAATGGTCATCTACTCCAACACATAGCTACTTATAATCATTATCATCATCATTACCACCACCACCATCATCATATCTATAGAATATATGACAGAATATAATTTAACATATATTTGAATATGTACTACCCACCAAGGAAGCCCATTCTTTCTTTGGGTAGCTCTCAGGATTAGGAATTTTTCTTTTCCTTAATATAAATTTACATCTTTGTAATTTCAACACATCTTTTCCTAGTACTGCTCTTTGGAACCATGTTGGACTGGTCCGAGCCCCCTTCCAAATGAGAACTGTTCAACCACTTGAACATATTTTCTCTTCTCCAGGTAAATATCTCTAGTTCCTCCAATGCTGATCCTTACAACATTGGGGTCTTACATCAACTTTTATATCTTTCTCTAGATTCTCTCCAGATTCTCAATGCTCTTCCCAAACAGTGGAATCTAGAACTGATCATAGCATTCAAAATGAGGTCTAAGCAGAACAAGGCATATTTACAATACTTAGACTAGAATTGAATTTGTGTTTTATTATATATCATTACTAATTGTCAGGTTCTCTAGAGCATTACTCCATGAGTATCATTGTCTAACACTGTTAAATAAAGTCAACAGTTATTTGATAATTACTTACTATGTGCCAGGCACAATGCTGATAACTGGGGACACAAGGAGAGAAAAAAGAGTCCTTGATCTGAAGGAGCACACAATTCAATGAACCTCTGAAATTAATTATTTTCAAAATATTGGCAAAATTCAGAATCTTGAATGTTCACGTAAGATAAACTCAAAGAACACAGAAAACATTTTGAGCTCTCCTTTTCATTCTAAAAGTAAGAGTTAGAACATAGTGCATACTTGTTCCAAGGAATAAGGGAATGTAGACTGAGAAAAGAATGATAAAAATTAGTCATAGTATGTTTTGTACACACACATATAAATATAATACATACATACATATGTACTTATATATGTATTCCTATACATATATATTATATATTTCCTGAACTATTATTGACAGAATGATATAGTATTTATCAAGAACACTCTCAAAAATGAAGTGATATTCAATTGACAGCAACTTATATGTCACACATAGAAAGTCATAAAAAAGAAGGCAATAAGTCAGGAAACCATGTCAATGGAGTTTAAAAATTGTGATAAAAACCACTGAATGAGAATAATATCTACACACATAATGACAGATAATATTGATATAGTATTGTACATTTTACAAAGCTCTTCATATATATTTATATATTCAATCCTAAAAAAGTCAGTAAAGTTGTTTCTATTATTATTAAATATTGTTATTATTATCATACAAATGAGGAAATACAGATTGGTAGAGAGGTTAAGTGTCAGGCCTAGGGTATTTCTGATGGTAAAAGTCTGGAGAAGGATTCTGACACAGAAAGATAAATGAATAGATTCATGATTATTTAATAAACGTTAATGTCTTAATTTTCCTTCCATAAATCTTACCTTGCTGACTCCTTTGACTGTTCCACTTCTAACTTCTTTTTGGTTGTTGGTTTCTCCTGTTGTAATGCAAGTTTATTGACAGAGGCATTATTTTGATCCCCAGTTCTCAGCATAATGTGTGGCACATGGTAAGTGCTATCACTTTCTCCTTTCTCCCTCTCCCTCTCCCTCCCTCTCTCTCTCCCTCTCTCTCTTTCTCTCACTCTCTTCTCTCTCTTTCTCTCTCTCTTTCCTCTTTCCTTTATTCTCTCTCTCATCAATATATCCACCTATAAATTTATCTACATATAACATTAATTTAAGAAACTAGATAACTAATTTGAGTAATTTTAGTCAAACTACTCATTTTTTGCATAATTGTTCTAGTTTGTGTAGATATTGTTTTCTCTCCTAATTTCCTAGATATAATGATATCAGCTCTGTAGTGTTATTTTTTGGCAATTCAAACTGGAATATCCTTAATACCTGTCATATAAATATTCCTAACATCTTAGTTTCACACTGAGTTAGCATTGAGTCTTCTTTTTTAAAAAAATCTACAGTAGATATATCTAGCAATTTAAGATTAAAATCTTCAAAATTAAACATTTATGTCTATCAGATATTGCTACTGTTTGAGTCTATGAGGTGGCATTATGCATCTTGTAAATATTGAATAAGAACTATTATACTAAATAAATATTAGAGAAAGTAAAATTACTAGCCTCAAAAAGCTTATAATCTAGGTGGTGTTATGAGTAAATTAAAACTTGTAGGTTGATAAACTTTTTTGCTAGTGGTTGATAGAGGGCTGGAGAGAATTGTTATGGGTAAAGTAAATCTTGTTTGGGCCAAGCTGTTATCAGTAAATAATAGCTGATGTATTGATAACCAAACTATTATTAATTAGCTGTCAGTTGTTAAACTGATTACTGGCAGTTGATGGATCTCAGGAAGCAGTTTGATCCAACTATTATTTATTTATCTCTATGAGGAGAGGCAGAGACAGGAGACAGGATTTAGAAATAAGATAGGAATCTCTTAAATCTAACAATATGATTTCTAAATAACATCCCACACACACACAACTGCTCCTCATGAAGTTTCTTCTTGCCTGCAAGCAGGCCTACTATACTATACTCACTGAGTACTGATTAACTTCTAACTTACTAGGCTGTTCCAATTTATACAATCTTCTTTAACCTCTTTAAATAATATGTTAATTTAAACTATCAGAATATGTCTGTCAGAATCTTTTGGCTGAGAGACTAATGCAGGGCATCTGTCTCCCTCAACTTAGATGGAACTATCTCTCAGTTGATAAAACTGCTCTTCAACACCCCCTGTAGCTCAGAGGTGAAAAGCACTCAGTAAACACTTTTTCTCTGTTCAGTATGAATCTCAAATCTCAAAATAACAGGTATCAAAGTAACTAAAATCTTCTGTTTTTCTGTCAGAGGAAAGATCCAGCCACCTGCTCTCTAGAGGAAGTCTAAGATACTGGCCCCAGAATTCTCTAAATGACTCTCCTTTATGCTAGCTTCTTACAAAGCCCACAGCAACCTTTTTCTGATTCCTTTCTTAAATGGGGCAGAGTAAAACGAACAAACCCTTTCTCTGATCTTAAAACTCATTCTTAATGAAACTATTTAAATTCTTATCATAACAGCGGGAAGATCAAAAGAATAGAAAAATACTTGGGTAAAAATTTACATGGCATTTAATAATATCTAAGTGCATAGAAAGAGAAGATATATTTTATTAATCAAATAACAAATATAGAAATCAAAATTATTTTCCTAATGCACTCTGTGGTGGCTGATGACCAGGTATTGGCCATTAATCTAAAGACTTCCTGACTACGAATTACTCATGAAGCTAAGAATGGACGTGAAGAATCAGCATGAACCAGAATAACTAGATAGACCAATTTCAAATCAAAGGAGAAAAAACTGGGGTTGAGAGTATGGGAGTGAAAGGAAGGAGACTGTCTTAGGAAGAATGACTATAGAATCCTTTGTTATTAGAGATTTAAAAAATGGTCAGGGACATTTTCTGAGAAATGTTATCTGATCATCTAGCCTTCAAATACTGTTTCTTACTGTCCTTTGGATACACTGAATTGCTAGTAGTTTTGATTCTCTCTATATTTTTCTAGATAAATGAAATGGAGGGTGGTGGGGTGGAAAGTTGTTAATTGGAGTTTATGATGGATTTGAAAGACAGATATAAGCCTGACTACCAGAGTTAGGGCACTTTGATATGATGGACATGAGTACCTGTGGGGCCTCAATACCAGAATTGTAGTGTATAGGATTATTGTATGAAAATATTTTAGTTCAGTGGCGTGAACCAAGAAATGTTAGTTTTTGTCCATAAAACAAAGAAGAAAGCCCTTTTTAATAATAAATGTGGATACATTACAAATAACCTGATAATAAGCTCAAAGATCATGAGATGGAACCTTGGCTCTGCAACCTAAAACTTGTGTGACTTCAGGAAAGTAACTTTGCCATTCTCTCCCTCATTTTCCTAACCTACAAAAAAGATTAATTTGGAGTCTATGATTTTGAATTTCCTTTCTAGGACTGAGCCTATGATCTACTGAAGAATATATGATTGTTGAATGATTGGATGAAAGCTACTGTGAGCTTACATTCTACCAATACGGGAAGGATGCAATGTATAAATAGGTGAATATAAACATGATGTAAATAATAGACTGATTAATTTCTTTATAACTCTAATTATGTATTTCAATCAGCATCAATATTTTGGTGGCAAAGAAGTGTTTTTAGTTTTCTTAAGTCAGAATATTATTTCTCAAAAGTGGGAGTATCATGATTTGGAAATTACCATATAGAAGGGAATAAAACACAAAGACATTTCTTTAACTTTCAAGTAAAATGTGTTATGTTCAGAAACATGAAGTAAAATCAGCTCATATACACAGAGGGAATCTTCAATATACTCTTAGGGAATGAGTAAGTGTTATATTATGTTCATGATCTCTTTGAAGGAAGAGTCCAAACACTTAATAGAACAGAAAACAAATCAAGGAGGGTCTAACACTAAATACGTTGTTCTAAGAGATTAAAAACTCTGAGTATAGGTGCTCCCTAATTTTATTTCTTTGGTTTCCCAGCACCAAGCACAGTACCTGAGACTTTAATTGATTTGCCTTGTATAAATTCTGCAGGTATGAGTATTTGATGGATGCTAAAGCTAATGTTTGATTCATCAAACAGGAAAACTACAACAGACTATTATTGTCTAACAAGTTCCTCCCAGTTTGCTTTATTTTTATTTTCCAAAATTCTATAACTACTCTGCTTTTTTTTCCCCTTTCACATGAAATAACATGTTTTTGGAATACTATATGCCTCTCAGTTTTTGGAGCCCAATGTTCAATTTCAAAATTTTTGTAATGCTGGCAAGAAATATGAAGCTTCCACCTTTCCAACTCTTCCCAGCTGCAATTTCAAGTTAATATATAAACTATGAATAAACTGCCAGGGTGTATAAAGCATATAGCAATGAATTTCATTTATGAATATTCTTTTGCGGAGTATTCTAACTCGTTTTACTTTCATAGGAAAAAAACCTCAGTCTAATTCATTCTGTTTTTGTTTTTTTAATTTTCGCACCATACACTTTGTATCATCCATGAAAAAAATTTTTCTTTGGCAATTTTCATTTGTGGAAGCAAAGAGAGAGGGTTTCTGGACTTCCCACCTCCAGGTATGAGGAACTCCATACTTAAACTAGCCTCTATATCAGTGCAAAATGTACAGTCATATCCACTACCACCCCCCACCCCACTATGTTTGCTTTTCTCAGAGTGCACTAGCCATAGACTAAAACATACTTTCCTTGCTCTCCACCTTCAAGGTCAGCAACAGATAGTAGTACTCTGCCTTACCACTAAGGTCAGCTTTAGAGCTGAATTGGCTGCCATTTTCTTCTTTCCCATTTTCTTCATCTTAAACACACACACACACACACACACACACACATATATATATACATAAATAATTATATACATCTTATTTATTTTATATTTTGTGGCATATTTATTAATATTTTTATTTATATTATTTTATTTATAATGTAT
>NW_025365575.1:0-6521 GCF_016433145.1 Gracilinanus agilis | reverse complement strand
ACAAAGGGTACCCCAACTTCACAGAAAATAGAGCCCACTTATAATTGTTAGGAAAAAGAATCAAACAACAAAAAAACACCTAACTCTAAAGAAGTTTTATGGAGATAAAGAGCAAGGAACAGCATAGAAGGGAGCAGTCAAAATAAAAGAAACACATGCAAAGTCCAAAAGAAAAATATGGATTGAACACAGATTCTGGAAGAACTAAAAAATTCTTCAAAAACCAATTAATTGAGGAACAGGAAAAGGGAGGTACAGAAATGAAAGTGATGCAATAAGAAAGGAAAGTTATTTAAAGAAAAATGAAAGTGATGCAGGAAGAAATGGGCCAAGTGAAAAAAGAGAACCAAAAACTGACAAAGGAAAATCAGGTCTTAAAAGCCAGAATTGACGATCTAGAACAGTGATTCCCAAAGTGTATGCATCAGACAGAATGGAATATGATATCCAGGAAGGTAAAAGTTTTGGTTTTACAACCCAGAGTCACCTATCCAGCAAAACTGAGTATATTCTTGCAGAGGAAAAAATGGATATTCAATAAGATTTCCAAGCATTCCTGAGGAATGAGCTAGACTTAAACAAAAAATCTCAACTCCAAATGTTAGCCATCTCTCTAAATTTTGTGCAAACTATAAATATGATAAGAATACAATCTTGAGCTATCTTAAAGTATTAAATAGCACAGGGTCAAGTAGAGATTTCTGGCCTTTACAAAACTAAAACTCTTGTTAAATTATATTGAAACCATTAATTACTCCATTGACTACAGCCATTTAACCATTAACAAGTCTAATTGTATTATATTGTCCACATCTTTCCACCTCCAAAAAATTTTTGGAAATTCCTTATTAGGTGATAGATAAACTATATTTATACCATTCTCCTAGTATATCAGCTAAGTGGAATTGTCCAAAATAGTAAATAATATTAGTCTGGAACAATATCTTCTTGAGAAATATTGCCAATTCTTTGTTCTAACTTCCTTTTTAATATACTTATGAACTAAATCAATGACGGTGAACTTACGGCAGAGATGCCAAAGATGGCATGCAGAGCACTCTCTTTGGGCATGTGGCTGTCCTCCTCTCACCCAGAGTTCATTACTAGAAAGGAAAAGGGCCTTGGGCAGAGCTGGTCCCCTCCTCCTCTCTATCCCTGCTTGATGACATTTTTTTTTCAAATCCCGCCCCCCTCCCCTAGAAGCCCAATGGGAGTTCACAGAGGATAAGATGGGATGCTAACAGGCAGCAAAGCTGAAGGGAAGCAGAGCCCTTAGACCACTGCCCTCCCCCTCTCTACACTTGCTGAGAATATTCCTCATTTCACCTGTCTCTCTACCCAGCAGCCCAATAGGAGTTCTTTCTCCCTACCCTGTGTTGGGTAAGGTGGGGGGTGGGGCGGGGGAAACACAGTACTCAGTGGGAGGGAGGGGCATAGCATGTGGTCTCTGGGTGGGTGGCAGGCATGCCACTTCTACTGGGGGTGGTGTGGTAGGATCAGGTCCCAGCACTCTATCACTAGGAAGTTTATCATCACTGAACCATATGTTTAATCCTTTGAGTAATATTCTAAGCAACTGAAATCAAGCTCACTAGGCTACAACTTGAATATTTTACTTCTTTCCTTTCATGAAAATCCAGACATTTGACCTTCTTCTATCTTTTGATGAGTTTCTGATTCTTCAATATTTTGAATATTACCAATAGTTTCTCAGTAACTAAATTTGCCGCTTAATTTAGAGCCTGAAAATAGACTTCATTTATATTATATAATTTGAATTCAAAGACAACTAGATTCTGTTGAAGTTAAAAGTTCAATTTGCTGGAATAAAATCTCTATTCATATATGTAAGAACAATAAATTTAACAAAGTTTCATATTCTCTTTTACTTAGATTTCTTTTCTTATTTTATTTTACCTTCTCCTTGTTCCTTCCTTTCCCCTTCTTCCTTTAGGTTATTTCATTTTCCTGTGTTCACTAAAATCAATAATCTCAGAATAATCTATAAATACTGTTAGGTAAATTATCATTTTTTCTAGATCAATAGTCATTTTCTCCACATCATATTATGTCTAAAGTTATTGAGATATCCCTGATAGTCAATCTGAATAAAAATGTATAGTATTTCTATTCTATTTTGTATAATATATGAATTTCTAAGTCATCTACCCTTTAGAATATAAGTGGTAACATTTTTAAAACTCAGTAATACCAATTTCATTAAATTATCATTATTTTTAATTTTCCTTTTTTCTCATTCACAGTTTTCTTAAAATTCCTAAAATAGTAGTGATTTAACAATACCTCTTAAATGGCTCACACTGATTTCAATTTGAGACATACCATGATTTTTGTAATGTTATTTGACATTGCAATATGAAAAGCAAAATGATTGACAGTTAGCAGTTTGGAACTTAGAATGAACCGAGCTTGGCCTGTGTCAGCAAGGGCAAAGACAGTTGCTGGGAGGACTGTAAAAAGCAGGATTTGGATTAAAGGAGGGCTCTCAATTTGGAGAAGAGCTTTTGGTGGGGGGTCTTGGTTGGTTTGGGTAGACCAAGGTCAATTTAGGATACCAGCAACCAGCTCTGATCACCACAATACTCTTAAATCCTGTGTGACTCTATACTGTACATCCTGATTAATTACTCATCAAGAAGAAGCAAAATCAATCACCATCAAACCTGATTCAGTTTAAAACAGCCTGGCTTTGCCAGATTGAATTTGGCAGGGAAGCCACAACAATTGTCAAACTTGAAACCCTGATTACCTTCAATTCTCATAGTATCTGATTTCCTTTGCCCCTCTCCCCTTCAATTTTCTGTTCCCTTCCCTTAATTCTGTTATCATTAAATCTTAAACTCACTTAGGTGAATGTCTTCTTTACCTTGAGGATTAGCAATCATATCCTTAGGCATTTGAAGAAAGAGGGATTATTTCCAACTGAAAGTTAAATCACAGTCAACTAGGGTTTATCCATACTTTGGGTCAGGATAAACAGTTAGAAGAGCTGTGTAATCTAAACCACAGTTTCTTCATTTGACTACTTATTCTGGGACACTGTTCTATTGAAGTTGGGTGGAGCAGTTACTTCACAAATATTCCTGTGGGGTCCTTAGTGTTTCACTATCACAACTTGGTGTTAAACCTAAGGATTTCCATACTCACTCAACTTCAGCTCCTCATACCATCTGAGGATCCCTGCCATATTGTAGAAGTCTGATATATAGAATGTATTTATATACTGATTCTGTAATCTGAGGAAATGGAAAAGCTGTTTCCTCTGAATAATATAAATGTGTTATTACTTCTCTTTATTTTTTGTTTGCTTTAATATTTTGTAAAATAATATATTGCATACTTTTCTTGGTGAGATTTACTTTTAAGACCCACAGACTTGAAGGTAAGAATTGTTCCCAGAGAAATATAATGAAGCTTTTGGGAGCAAAACAGACTTAAGCATGGACCTTTCAGTGATTACTTACAAGTCTAATTGAAGCAGGTTCTTCTTCTTCCTAAATTGATGTTCAAAATATAAATGTACTCTTTATATACTTGGATGAAGTAGTGCAGGGTTATTAGTTGTGCACTGATCCAAAGTTCATCTGGTTAATAAAGGGATTGATGTTAGTAATTGAATTATTAGTTGGATAGAAACTGGCCACAAAATTTGTAAATAATAAAATTGTTTAATAAGTAACACTTTTTTTTTAATTTTCCTTGTATTTCACCCCAGGAGACTTTCTCTCATGTCTATCCATCTTTCTCTCATCTTAGTGCTTTCTTTTTTAGTGAAGTAGTTGGATTTTTAAGAAGTCTTTCCCAACTCTGGCATGGACTTTCTGGAAACTACATCAAATTAGAGTTCATAGGATCCTATATACTGAGTGGAGGAAGGGCCACAGAGATCTCTAAGGGCAAATTGTTCATTTTATAGATCAGGAAATGGAGGTCCAGAGAACCGTTTCTGTCAAGTGTCTCAGTTTCTTTAAAAGAAAACAATAACAACAACCAAAAAAATACCTCTTTGACTTCTATTTTAGAATCAATACTATATTAGTTCTAAGACAGAAGAGTGGTAAGGACCAGGCAACTGGAATTAAGTGAATTGCCCAGGGTCACGAACTAGGAAGTGTCTGAAACCAGATTTGAACCTCTTGTGTATAGGTTTGATTCTTTAGCCACTGAGCCACTGAGCCACCTCCCCCCACTGCCCAAGTTGGCTTCTGAACCCAAATCTTTATTACTAGACTACGCCAGTCCCTTTAAAAAACAAAGAAATAAACAAAAAACAACTATTTACATCATACTCTGCTAAATATAATATTCTTTAAACATCCTTTTTTAGATTAGCCTTTTCAGACATGAATTTTTGTTAGTATTTGACTTTAGAACTATGATTTGAAAACAGAATGAAAGCCAGCATTTATTATGGAAAAATCAAAACAAGATAAAAATATGCTGATGTGCTTTGAGGATATGATTTTTAGCAAAGTAGTCACTGTAGGTTGGGCATGAATTTCTGATTGAAATGTTTATTTATTTCTATATTTATATTTCTTTAATTAAATAAAATGTTTTACAAACCTGAAAGTACCTTGGCAATATAATTTATTAGTAGTATCATTATTATTTTTTTGCTATAATTCAGTTACTATAATTTCTGTGACTCTTCTTAAAGTCATGACTCTTCCTAAAGACATTCCTTTACACCTGGCATGCCATGGTTATTGAATTCTAATCCAGATGAATTTCAATCTCTTTTCTCACATCTTTCAGAAGCTCTTCCATCCACCGACAAAATGAAATTGCCCATTATTAAAAACATCAAGCAAGTTGAAGCTCTCTATCCCCGGAGATTTAGAGAGGTTCAAAATTAGATGTAGGTGGTTTAAACAAAGCAGACACAATTGTGCAAAGACAAAAGTCATTATACTGTCAAACACTGCACATTGCAAGTGAAATAATGGGGAAAAAAGAAACCTAGATTTGAAATAAGACATGTTATAAAATTTAAATAGAATAAATTGGAGGGAATTCCAACACTGAATAATGTGAAAGGACAGAAGGATGTTATCTATTCAAATCTCTAAATACAGGTATTATTGTCAGGACAAAAACTCTCTGGAGGTTGGTAGTAAATTGTTGTGCCTTTCCATTAACACTACTCAGCTGAATATTTGACTTACAGCAAAGCAGCTGTTCATTGCTTAGTTATTCATCAGGTTAGTTTGGTATTCCTTTCCCCTCCATATTTCCTTTCCTTTACAGTGTCCTTCCAGATTGTTCTCAAGGTACAAAATTAAATTGCCTTAATAAACGCAACCAAGTTTTGTATACAACAAATATAGGCTATTCCAGGTATAGTCAGGCTGGTCTCTTCTAAAATTATTGTTTAGTTCTTTCTCAGTTATGCTGCTTTTTGACCCCATTTGTTTTTTTATTTGTTTGGTTTTTTTGTTAGAAACACTGAAATGGTTTGCCATTTATTTCCCCAGCTCATTTTACAGAAGCAAAACTTAAGGGAAATAGGGTTAAGTGACTTGCCTAGGGTCCCACACTGGTCAGTGTCTGAGGCCTGAAATGAACTCCCAAAATAAGCGGTCATGACCTCAGACCTCAACACTCTATCTCCTATGCCATGTAGCTCTCCTTTTCAAGAGTATTCTGTCTACTTTTAATTCTTATGGAAGTTTATATGAACATGAGTTCATTTCCATTTCAGTCTCTGAATTTCACCTGATAATCTAGGGCAGAATATGCTTATTTTGCATTGCATATTCTGGCCCAAATCTTTTGTATCCAGAAGGAGCAATTCTAGCAGGAAGCTAGAAGAAGCAACAACTTGTAACTGTGACAATTTGGAGGAGTTGAACATTGTTAAGTTAAAATAAGTGGAAGAGTGAATTAAGAAGTGAGTGGCAGGGTAGTTCATATGTAAGAAATCCAAAGAGACTTCTAGAAAGATATCAGAATGGTTGTGCAATAACATACTTCTTCTTTTTCATTTGTAGATGGCTAAAAGTATATCAGATTGAGTAATACCAACACCTAAAAAGGTGAAAGTGAGAAAAAATATGGAAAGAAATAGTTGGAGGGAGGAATAGGAAACAGACAAAGGAAATGTCCAGATTACTCATAAAATAGAGTCATATTTGGGGTGAGAGAATGACAAGGGAAATATCAAAGAGGGAATAATGTAATAGTTGTGAAAACTCCTAAAAGAAAAAAGTGATGACTTATCAAAGTAATTAGAAGACCTAATTAATATAAAATGGGTAATGTTCAATATGAAGTATGAACTCTTTTTGAAATATCTTCACAGTCAAATTGGTGACTTAAAAACAGAAGCTGATTTAAAAAAAATAGTGAGTGTTCAGGAAAAAAAAGAATAGTGGACACAAAACCAAAAGTTCAATGGTATGTCAATAATCGTACAATCAAGTTTCCCCAAAACACTTAAATTGGATGAATAAGTACATATATATGTTCTTTTGTTCATATAAATCACTATATATATA
>NW_025365574.1:0-2754 GCF_016433145.1 Gracilinanus agilis | reverse complement strand
TACCATCCTTGAAACTATATATAATGGGAAGGTTTGTTCTTGTCTTCTACACTCCCACATCTATCCTGAAACATGGATGACAAGTTTTATAAAACAAAGACAAGGGCTATATTATTAGAAAAGAAATATTAGAATCCCTAGAAGCAATAAGAACTATAATGTTGCAAACTAAAGTTTGAATAAGTAAACACCTCTGGGGATTTGCAGCCATACACAATCTGTGAGCTTATTCTTACACAAATCAGGAAATATCAAATGACAGAATTTTAGAATTAGAAAGGATTGTAGTGACTATGCTGCCAATCTGAGTCAGATTACAGAACTGAACATGGAGAACCTGAAAGCTAAAGCAATTTACTTAATTTCATATAGTTGATATAGGTATTAACTCTGGGACTTAGAGCAAGATCCACAGTGAGTAAATCAATGAACATCTATTAATTATCTACTATGTAACAATTGTTTGTCAAGAACTTGCTTTTTCTTTTAATATCCATAATATTTAGCAGAGTGACCAGAATGTAGGTGTTTGATAAAAGTTTTTGCTTAATAAATACTCATGGATTGATAATCAAGAGCTGGGCACAAAAGGCAAAAATGAAACAGTTTTTTCTCTTAAGGAACTTACATGCTATAGGCTGAGAGTGTATGAAATGTGCCCAGGGAAATCATGAGAGGAGAATTCAGTTTTGCCAAAGTTACAGCAGCAGTGAGGCTTTAGACTCAAGGATACAATGCCTCCAGGGAGAAGAGACAAAAGGAAACATCTTTGTGTTTCAGAAGACATCCAGGATTCTGTGACTGGGCTGATGTTAAGAGTGAACAGAGACTAGCATAGTACAAGGCTGTTGGCACCCTCTAAATTTTGGTGGCCTGGGGGCAAGGATCTGGCCACTCTGAACTAGTCCAGTCAAGACTTAAAGCTCTGTTCTCCAACTCCAAAATCCAGTGCTATTTCTATTGCACAATGCTGCCGGATCATAGATTGTTAGAACTTGATAAGACCATACGGATCACCTATTATACACTCATATTAAAAATAAAGAAACTGCCACTTAGAGAGGCAGTGATATCTGAAGACATATCACTAAACCACTAATCATAGGCATCCTTGAGTTTGGATCCTGGTTCTCCTGACTCTTAAGTACATAGTTCATCCTATTGAATTAAAAAAGGGGCAGTTTTAATTTTAATTTTTTCCAAGGATTGTTGACTTTTGGGCAGGGGCTCAAAAAAAGGTGATAATATAAAGGAATACCTGGATATCTTGAATTGCGGATTGCTTCAAATTCTTCTTTAGTTACTCTTACTCCAATAACCTTCTGAGGGCCCCACTTATCCTTTTACCACTAGGAACATGATCTTGCTTCTGAAGAAATAATATATTTTATGCTTCTTTCATCAGACCTTTTTATGTCAACAAATCTTTTCAGCAAGGCACTCTTTCGGGAAGTCAGCAGGAGCAAGCTTTATGGCAATTATCATCCAGTGGGGTCAATTCATCTCCCCGCCAAAACAATGCACAGTTTATCTTTTTGATATTCTCCAAGGGCACTTATTAATAAAGAACTCTCCATTTCTATCTCTCAAATCTACTTTAAATTAAATAACATATAGATCATCTTTAAGTTCTTCCTGAGTCTTAGCCAAGTTAGAAAGTTGAGGTTTTGTTTATTGTGTGTGGTCACTGTGAAATATTTCAGAGTTGACAGCCCAATGTATGTTTATGAAAACCATCATGTTTAAACTGGAGGAACATGCAAAAGAACATAAATTTAACTCAAAGGAGTTCTTATCAGGTACTTACTTTTCTTAATTATAATATACAGGCAGATTCATACTAGCACCTAAAGTCAGAGGCATTTGCCCAATAGGTCAATGGTCAACAAACATTAATTATCTTATTGCAGGAAGACAACTGTACTAGGCACAATTAAAAACATTGGCCTTGCCTTCCCAGCTTTTAATCTAAAAGGAAGACTAAGAATGTACATTTGAAAAATAAAGGTTAGTCACCTTTATGCCAAAAGAAATTTTACTGAGAACATTTCTCAGTTTTCCTGAAAGAATCTGACTTGACATAGGGTAGGAAAGTTTATATTAAAAAATAGATTGATGGACTTATATTTTTGGACACTGATAGGCAATTACTTATGTGGTGAAGGAGGCATGCTTTGAACCAAAGAGCTTGCCAAATTCTATTTTACATTTGTTAAACATCAGCCTTGGTTGAAGAACCATGTGGTTTTGATCACAGATGCCTGGATGATTTTGACAAGTCTTTCAGCACTTATTGATTATGAAAAAAATCCTTTTGATATCATAGTCTATATTTGGTTCAATTTCATATTACTAGCATTATTTCCTTCCTTGTGGTTCCTGAAGCAATTTAACTTCATGTCTGAAGGACAGAAACAAAAGAAAAAAGTTCCCAACTCCTTCTGAAAGATAATTTATTCTATTTTGCATCTTCCTCTCTCAAAATACTGTTCTATTTATAACAAAGCACTAATGTTTTCACACTTGAGACTTTAAATACTGGATTTTGTGGATTCTTTCAAATAGATAATCAGTCTTTTCTTTAGCCCAGGCTTCAGACCATCACTAAACAGGTTTTTATGCAACTAGATCATAATTTTCCCCTCTAGACTATGGTATTTCTTTACTTTTCCCTATAACTCAAACAACTAAGCAATAACTTTTAATTTGTTACAGAGAAAGTCTCCCTCTTTCTCTCGCTCCGTCTCTCTGTCT
>NW_025365573.1:0-2990 GCF_016433145.1 Gracilinanus agilis | reverse complement strand
CCTTCCTTCCTTCCTTCCTTCCTCCTCTCTCTTTTTTCTTTCCTTTTAAATAATTATTTTAGGCAATTCAATTGGCACTAAATATGTAGATTGATTTTGGTAGAATTGTCATTTTATTATATTGGCTAGGCCAACCCAAGAGTCATTCATATTTTTCTAATAGTTTATATCTGACCTTATTTTTATGAAAAGTGCTTTGTAATTGTCTTCTTCTAAATCCTGGATTTGTCTTGGCAGGTAGACACCCAAGTATTATATATTATCTACCATTAATTTAAATGGAATTTTTTCTCTCTCTTGTTGCTTGAACTTATTGGTAATATAAAGAAATATTTATAATTCATATGGATTTATATCCTGCAACCTTGTGTTAGTTATTTCAACTAGTTTTTAAGTTGAAACTTTAAGATTCTCTAAGTATACCACTCTATCATCTGTAAAGAGTGATCGTTTTGTTTCTTCATGGCCTAGTCTAATTCCTTTAATTCTCTTTTTTTATTACTATAGTACATTTCTAGTGCAATATTGAATAACAGTGGTGATAATGGGCATCATTGCTTCACCCCTGATCTTATTGGGAAGGCATCTAGTTTATCTCCATTAAAGAGAATGCTTGCTAGCAGTTTTAGATATACACTATTTATCATTTTAAGGAAAGCTCCATTAATTCCTATGCTTTCATGTTTTTAATAATAATGGATGTTTTATTTTGTCAAAGGCTCTTTCTGTGTCTAATTGATATAATCATGTGATTTCTGTTGTTTTTATTATCATAGTCAGTAGTGCTGATAATTTTCCCCATACAGAGGATTCATTCCTGATATAAATACCACCATGTAGTCATAGTGTTTGATCATTTAGTATTTTATTTAAAAGTTTTTGAATCAATATTCATTAGTGAGATTAGTCTGCTTTTCTTGCTCTGTTTTTGTTCTTCCAGGTCTAGGAATCAGTACTATATTTGTGTTGTAAAAGGAGTTTGGGAGAATTCCTTCTTTAACTATTTCCCCATATAGTTTGTATAGTATTTAATTTAATTGTTCTTATTAATGTTTAACAAAATTCATATTTGAATCCATATGGCCATAGGGATTTTTTCTTAGAGAGTTCATTGATGGCTTGTTCAATTTCTTTTTCTGAGTTGGCATTATTTACATATTCTACTTTCACTTTTGTTAACCTAAGCATTATATTTTTGTAAATATTCTTCCATCTCACTTAGACTGTCAGATTTGTTGTCATATAACTGAATAAAATAGATCCTAATAATAACTTTAATTTCCTCTTCTTTGGTGATGCCCTCACCCTTTTATTTTTGATACTTGCAATTTAGTTTTCTCCTTTCATTTTTTAAATCAAATTACCAATGGTTTATCTTTTCATTTATTTATTTATTTACCTGCTCATTTATTTATTTATTTATTTGTTTGTTTGTTTGTTTGTTTATTTGTCTGTTTATTTATTTATTTATCCGTTCATTCACTTATTCACTTATTTATTTAGTGGAATAGCTTTATTAGTTCAATTGTTTTCTTAGTTTCACTTTTAATCTCACCTTTGATTTTTAGAATTTCCATTGTGGTGTTTAATTGAGGATTTTTAATTTGTTCTTTTCTGAGTTTTTTTTTTGTTGTTGCAAGCCTAATTCATTAATCTGATCTATATTTTATTGATGTAAGTATTAAATAATATAAATTTTAGTATGCTGTCTCATTGTGGTCATTCTCCTTAATAAAATTATTGATTATTTCTATTATTTGTTCTTTGATACACTTATTCTTTAGAATTAGATTACTGCATTTCCAATTCTTAATCTCTTTCCATGGACTTTTATTGAAAGTCATTATTATTTTATGATCTGAAAAGGATGCAGTTAATATTTCTGTTATTCTGCTTTTGATTGTGAGACTTTTATGCCCTAGTGCATGGTAAATTTTTGTGTGCTGTACACTACTGAAAAAAAGGTATATTCTTTTCTATTCCCATTTAATTTTCTCTAGTCTATAATATCTAAATTTTTAAAAATTCTATTCACCTCCTTAACTTCTTTCTTGTGTATTTTTTTGTTAGATTCATCTAGTTCTGGGAGGGGAATATTGAAGTCCTCCCATTAGTATAGTTTTGTTATCTATTTCCTTCTGTAACTCATTTAACCTCTCCTTTAAAAAATTAGATGCTATACCACTTAGTACATTTGTGTTTAGTAGTACTTCATTTTTTTATGGTGGCATCTTTCAGCAAAATAAAGTTTCCTTCCTTATCTCCGTTAATTTGGTCTATTTTTACTTTAGCTTTGTCTGAGATGATTGTTGCTACTTCTGCTTTTATTTTTAACTTTAGCTAATAGATTCTGCCAAAGTCCTTTACCATACTCTTCGGATGTCTGTGCTTCAAATGTGTTTCTTGTCTACTGCATATTGTAAGATTCTCGTTTTAATCCATTCTGATAGCTGCTTCAGTTTTGTGGGTGAGTTCATCCAATTCACGTTTACAATTATGATAATTAACTATATATTTCCCTTCATCCTACCTTCCTTCTGTTTCTTCTTTTCTCTCTTTCACCTTGTCCTACCTCACAAGTATTTTACTTCTGACTATCATCTTCCCCAATCTGTCTTCCCTTCTATAAATCTCACACCTCCTTTCCTCCCATCCCTTTTTTACTTCCCTTTAGGGCAATATACATTTCTATTTCTAACTTAGTGTGTACTTTATTCCCTATTTTGAGTCAAATTTGATGAGAATAAAGTCCAATTGTTGCCTGCCCTACCCCCATGTTCCTCTTCTATGTAATAGTTCTTTTAGTCTTTTATATTTGAGATAATCCCATTCTATCTCTCCCTTTGCTCTTCTCCAAGTGCAGTCTTCTGCCTTAATTTTTAAATATTTTTAATATTTATATATTTTATATTTTCCTATTACAGAAAACTCACTGGCACACTCTACCTATGTGTATTCCTCCTTATTGCCCTAATATTGATAAAGTTCAT
>NW_025365572.1:0-2746 GCF_016433145.1 Gracilinanus agilis | reverse complement strand
ATTGGGGAATGGCTGAACAAATTGTGGTATCTGTTAGTGATGGAATACTATTGTGCTCAAAGGAATAATAAACTGGAGGAATTCCATGTGAACTGGAAAGACCTCCAGGAATTGATGCAGAGTGAAAGGAGCAGAGCCAGAAGAACATTGTACACAGAGACTGACATACTATGGTAAAATAGAATGTAATGGACTTCTGTACTAGCAGCAATGCAATGACCCAGGATTTATGGTAAAGAACGCTACCCACATTCAGAGGAAGAACTGCAGGAGTGGAAACAGAAGAAAAACAACTGCTTGGACACATGGGTTGAGGCGGACATGATTGGGGATGTAGACTCGAAACTACCACACCAATGCAACTATCAATAATATGGAAATAGGTCTTGATCAAGGACACATGTTAAAACCAGTGGAAATGTGCATCGGCCATGGATAGGGGGAGGTGGGGGGGGGGTGAAGGGGAAAGTAGGAGCATGAATCATGTAACCATGTTAACTTTTCTAAAAAATAAACATTAATAAATGTTTTTAAGAAATAAAATAAAAATATATCATCATCATCACCACCACCACCACCATCTTCATCATCATCATCATCATCACCATCAACTTTATCATTATCACCACCACCATCATCTTCATCATCATCACCACAACCACCATCTTTATCATCATCATCACCATCACCACCATCTTGATCATCACCACCACCACCACCTTGATCATCACCATCACAATAGCTAGCAATTATATAGGCATTAAGCTCTTCAAGGGAAGGACCATAGTAGCAAACACTTAACAATGAACAAAAAATTCATTCATTGATGACAGAATTCACCTTGATCACCACCAGCATCCCTGAAGCTGACCCCCACTCTCTCTCTACTAGTTATGGGGCTTCCTCTTTAGTCCCCAGGAATTGATCTCAATACTTAATTCCTTTCTGTCCCTCCTGGTTCCTTAAGGATGAAAACACACCTTTCTACCACACTCCAAGGAGTCCCTCAACTTCTCAGACAAATTCTCCTTAGGCCACATCTATGACTCAACAATGTTTTACTAACTCAGGCCCCCAAACAAAAGAGAGGCTCCTAAATTTAGGTGGAGAGTCCATAGAGTTGTTAGGGAAACATGGGGATCATACTGTCCAACCCTCTCAATTTCCATACAAAGAAACTGAGGACCAAGGAAGAAATATGACTTGGTTAGAGTCTCAAAGACCCTAAAAATCTAGCTTAGCCAGGATTTGAAGCTGGGGCCACTAATTTAGACCTTAACACATCATACTTCTGACTGATCAAGATAAATTTGTTTTGAGCCACAATGTGGAAAAAAATGTGCCTCCTTTATGAATAAAAGAGGACTAATCAATCCTCCAGTGAATAAAAGATCACAGAATTTCATGAGCCACTAATAATAATAGTAGTAGAACAAACATTTATATAGTACCTACAGTATGTCAGATCCTGTGACAAGCATTTTACAATTATCTCCTTTGATCCTTCTAACCACCCTGGGAGGGGAATGCCATTATTATCACATCCATCACACAAGATGAAACCGAGGCAAACAGACTTTGGTATCTTGTCCAGGATCATACAGCTAACTGGAACTCATGACACAGTATCCATGGCACCACCTAGTTGCCAATAATCATTGCTAAAATTTTTATAGTACTTTAAGGTTTGCAAAGTGCTTTACAAATGTTATCTGATTTGGTCCTCCCAACAACCCAGGGTGGTAGGTTACCCCTATTTTATCAACAAAGAAACTGAGGCAGATGGAGGTTATGTGACACATCCGGAGGTCATACAACTAATATCTGTGGAAAGATCTGACCCATCTTCCAAGACCAGCAGAGGATACCACCTGGCTATAACCATCCTAACCCTAGGCTGAAAAGGAGTCCTACTAAAATATATTGGACATAGCTCTACAGTGAAGAGAAATCCACCTTCTCCACTCTGGGAGAGAACTAATTGTTAGGTAGTTTTCCTTGACATCCAACCAAAATTGGCCTTGAAGTCTCCCCAAGATGCTCCTGTTCTGCTCTCTGGGGTCAGACTGAATAAGCTTCATCTCTCCTCCAAGATAAATCCTCCAAAAATTCAAACCCAGCTATTATGTCCCCTTTGCTAGGCAACATATGTCCAGTCCCTTTAAGTAATCCTCACAGGGCATAAATTCCAGGCTCTTCATCAACTTGGCTAATGGTCACCTCCATAAACATTTTTTATCTTACTTTACCAAAGTCCTTCCCCAAATGTAGGACCATCATCCAAGTCACTGGTAATCATTGTTAAATAGCATAGGGCTGAGCACTGATCCCTGGGGCACTTCACAGAGACCTCCTTCCAAATGGATATGGAACCATCATCAATGACTATACTTTGAGTTTAGTCATTCCACCAGCTGGGAGTGAATCTGGTTGTACTGTTGTCTAGCTCACTTCTCTCCATATTTTTCATAAGAATAGCATGAAATACTTTATTGGACACTTTGCTGAAAATCTAGGTAAGGGGGGGGTGGCAGTGAGGTAGTTCATTGAATAGAAAGCCAGGCCTAGAGTTGGAAGGTTCTGGATTCAAATTTGATCTCAGATATTTTCTAACTGTGTGGACTTGGGCAAATCACTTAACCCTGACTGCCTAGTGTTAGAGAGGGAGGGAGGAAGGGAGGGAGGAAGGAAGGAAGGAAGGAAGGAAGGAAGGAAAGAAGGAAGGAAGGAAGGAAGGAAGGAAGGA